>NW_004797429.1:61045-113949 GCF_000002075.1 Aplysia californica | reverse complement strand
TTCCATAATATTTGTACATTTGGATCATAACATCCGATATTGAAAACAAATTTAAAATTTTTATAATCTTGAAAAACGATCACAAACAGAAAAAAACACTCGTATCTTATATGGAATTATTCAGAATTGCATTTGGAATAAACCTATACATGTCCTGAGTGGCACTTTTGTGTAATTTCATCAAAAAGTACTGATTATGGGGAGAAAAAAACTTTTGACAATTTAGATCTAGACCTAGATCTGGCACTCAAAAATATTGATTTCTCAATAACAGTGCATTGGCAATATGAGTCCAATCGTATCAATATTATAAAAGAGAGTCCTACACTTCTTTAGTGGGCAAAATAATGATAGATTTAGTTGCGTAAAATTACTAAGACTGGTCCAGTGTCCGGGCTATAATTTTGGCATCGCGATAAAACAAAATCGAATAAACTACGAAATCGCGTTTCAAAACGAAATCTAAACTTCCGATTTTCAGTGGAAATGCTTGACCCGGAAGTCAACATTATATTATGACCTTTATTTTAACATGGATATATGGATTGGAATAGAATCTAAGCTAAAATTGAAGATCGGTTCTCGAGCCGCCGAGAGCGGCTTAGCGTACTGTCGGCACTTTAGCCGCGCCGCCCCCCACGGCTCGGCGTAGCGAATGAGTTAAATAAATATTAGCCTTTGCTTTCCTGTAGAGCACCAACCCTTTTTGGTTGAGCATTTACTATGTTAGTTAGATTTTGGACATATAAATCATCCGTCACTGAGGAACAGAGACCACGGAACTGCCATGGCATGAGGTGGCCTGACTGGGATTAACAATAACTAAACCCCACTTTTGAGAGTGGACGGATGGCTTCATTAAGATGGCAACATCACGCAAGTGCTGGAACGTCACATTATGTCTTTATTTTTGTCATCATGGTGTCATTTAGTATTTGGTAGACCTCTACATCTTTTTGCAATACAAAGCACCTTTTCAAGTGCCTTTGGGCAATTCTTGGGTAAATCATACCAACGGAGTAAATAAAGCCCCGAAATAAATCCTATGTACAGATTTGTTGAGCCCCTTGAAACAGCAGCTGAAGAAAAGTGACTTTGCTCCTAGTTCACACGCTTTGTTGGCAAACTCTCAGTTACATTTGGCTTTGGGATAAAATCAGAAATGACTGATAATAATTATGTCCACATTTTAATATAGTCCAGGCCTAAACGGTTCATGCTCTACTCAAAGCCAATATCTCCTTTTAACGAAATACTAATGAGCACAAAAGTAATGTTAAGTCCAAGTTTTGCTTGCTATTTGTGACTGGCGTGTTTTCCGATCTGTTTCAAACTATTGTAATAAAATCTATTCATTTATTGGCGACAAAAAAATAATTCTGCATTCATTTAATTTACAATTTACTCCTTTCCACCAGTGTGAATTATACGTTCCAATACAAAAGCATGTATACACACACTTTTACAATTGTTTGATTTCGCAGAATTTTGTAAAGCATGGGGTTTTTTTAAGGACAATTTTGAGTGACCATGTCTCAGTCGACTCTTGTTGTAGATGGAAAATATGTCAGATGATGCAGAATTTGTTTAGATGGCTTTATACTGGTATCATGAGTGGGAAGTACAAGGCTTTAGCACAATGATTGGGTGAATACATTTTCAAGTTTCTTTTGGACACCACTATAATGTACAGTGTAGTGAAAATAAAAAGTCGACTTACTTTTTAGCCGACATTCAGTCAGTATTCGGATAGACAATAGACATGATGGTCCTTCGACAAAATCCGGAAGAAAGCAGGGAAAAAACGATTAGAGTAAGACAACAGCCAACCAACATTGATGGCGAATTGCACACATGATCCACAGTAGGCCTCAAAGTTGCTTGTGACTTTTATGATCGTCTCCACGTTTTACGATGTGTCACACTGTATGTGCAGGGGAGGGGGGGAGGGAGCTGGATGTACTCTGGTGTTGATGCAAGTCCAGTCAGTGACATAGAGTTACCTTGGTTTGGCACTTCATCACATTGCATCTCCATTGGATGACGAGACTTACTAATATGATTGGCTGAAAAGTAGGGACCAAGGCACTGGCTTGATTTACCACAGGTCAGATCAGTGTGTGCTCCTTTTCCCAAACATGGTTACTAATCGTTTACGAAGTTGTAAGCACGCAGAGCATGCTGCTGCATTATGTGCAAGTATAATGATTATCATTACTTGTGCGTCTCTTTTGTCTCGGCAGCTTCTGTGAGACTTGGATGCCAGAGAAATTTAAGAAGATAAAGATGAGGAGAAGGAAGAATACCATGGAAGAAGAAAGTAGCAATAACTGATGAATTGGTTGTGGATAATCTCTGATAAAATAAACTAAAAGGGATCTCATCGGTTAATCATTAGTTATAGTGTTTGTAAACTTACATGATCCTCGTCTGTAACAAGATTCAGCTATAATAGTAAGTAATAAAAAGGGATATCAAGTCGGTCTCAGCCGTCCTGTTATAGATTTGTTGATATGGTTATATTGATAGGTTGTGGATAGTTTAAAGTCTTTCACATTCGGCAAGACAAGGATAATATAACCAACTTAGTAATTGTCTAGAAGCAGTGAATTTACTTTACTTTGCAATTTATCATACGTAGAATTCTTGGACCATGCTTTGGCAAAGTCTGTTGAATTCTTATTTGTAGTTGAACTTTAGTTTCACTTCAGTATTTTCTTCTAATTTAGTGCCGTTAGAAGGGGCATTGTCATAGTTTTTAAAGGCTTATTTTGTAAATAATTATTCTATTGACTCTGTTTGTTCATTTAATATTTCTTTGAATGGATTCCCGGAGAGCAACGGATAATTGCTTTTTTAAGAGGAAACAACCCTGACTGCTTGTTTAAGTGATTAATAATATTTTCTTGTCAATCGCAATCTGTTCATGTCGAATGTAGCAGTTTGATAGTGTATTCATGCCTTTTCTTAGCCCATTCTCATGATTAACACGCGTGAGGTTTTTTTTCCCAAAGGAAGTGAAAAATGTCCCAGGGAACTTCTCGGATCTCAAATGACTATGGTTGTGGTGGAGGTTCAAAAGAGGAGGGTGAACTTTCTGATGATGAGGATCCGCCAGGAGTTGCGTTCAGGCACCATTCCCGCTCTGTGGAACGGACAACAGGTCATCAGAAGCGGGCACATGACCCTTCTAGTCCTTTGAGAAGTGATCAGTACAATGTTAAAGAGAGGGTTACTAGTCACAGCAGACGTACAACTTCTCAGCACCATTCTTTTGGTGCTGGTGTCCATAGGAATAAAAGTTCTGGATCGGAGAACTTCAGTGTCAGGTTGCATGATCAAAAGTGGGAAAGCAACAGGACATCCGTGAAACGGAAAGATGGGCACCGAAGTCACAGCAGTCAGAGATACCCGCTCTCACCCGGCCCCGCTGATCCAGACGAGGAGTACAGCAGACACAGAGAGAGGCGGGAGTCAACCGAAAGCACGTCGTCTGCGTACCACTCGAGCCATACGCCTTATAACTCCAGATGTATCCTTGCACGGCTTGAATGCTTGCTTATTTGGACTTGATCTACTGAATGACTGTTGAGTAAAATTATCTAGAATCTGGGCAAGCTTTGGAAAACTGTAAATTTCACTCTTTTTTTTTTAATTCAAAGGGTTGGGGAAAATTTGAAGCTATGACTGAACAGTTGTCAGTTAACATCGGTAATTATATGCATCTTTCCTCTTGTCAATTTTCTCTTGTCGACAGGTTTTTATTGCATTGTGATATGAAAGTAGGGTCTTTTCATTAACTTGAATGTACCTTTGTTGTGGAATAACTGGTACAGACAAGTAGTCTTTGAAATGGAGAAGCACATTTCCTTAGAATATTTGGTACTCTGCTTTTTCATGTTTTTATTGTCTGATTATTCTAAAACTAAAACATCTTTATATCTTTAACCACTGCTTTTTATGTCCTGTGAGGAAAGTAGCTGACAGCAGATTATGTCTCATTAAAAATTGTATATAAGTTTGAAATTTAAACTACCTGCAACCAGCCTACTTTATATGAAAAGTTAATCTGAAATTTACTCTCTAAATTTCCTCAATGATACATAGTCTGGCATAACCGGCGTTTTCGAGCTTCGTCAGTGAGACCGTTCAGTCCACCTAGGCACTCTTCCTCTCACAGAGGGAGAGAAAGCCCCTTGAAGTCTGCTGCGAGCCTGGAGAACATTGCGGTAGAGAACGACAGAGGCCACATAGAGCTGGAATTGTTGGAGAAAGAGCAGGAGAGAATACGAGCGCAGCTGAAAAGTTTGGAGGAAGAAGAGGAGACCTGTAAAGATGGAAAAGGTGTGATAATCGATATTTTTAACTGAAATTTGTTTGACAGATTCTGTTTTGGCTTTGTTCTTCTTTTGTGAAATTTGTATACACACAAATATTGCGATTTAATGTGTCTAGACGATTGAAGATACTTTTCCAATTATTAACTTTTCATAAATGAATACTTTCCTTTGTCTTGTGTATTTTCTGTGTGCAATCATAAACTAATCGCTGTACCCATTTAAATAGAATTCCTTCTTTTACATCCATTTTTTTTTTCAACTTTCCATTGATATTTACATTGGATTGTCAGACCAATGTATGTTGTGGGTAACTAATAAAATATAATGTATAAATATACTTTTATAATGTTTTTAATTTCTAACAGAAAATTTTCTTGTGGCGGATGACTCATCTGAAGTATTTGTACCCGTGAAAGAACCACCAGCTACTGGCTCTGGCAACAGTGATGTTGACTTCTTCGCTGATGATGTAGCCCCAGAGGATAACATAGAGGTTTGTGTTGGATGGCTGGACCGACTGGTCGTCTCAAATGATTCATCTTTAATTGTTTGTTGGACCCTTTTTTTTTCTTCTTTTTTTTGTGTACTTGCAGTCGAACCTGCTCCAACAGTCACCTGTCCAAGACAATCACCTGTACAAATGACCGGTTCTCGTGGGGGTTTTTTAAATATCATGTTGACACTGTCAAGACGTCCACCTGTCTAGAACAATCACTAACCTCCTCAACAATGGATGAGTACATTGGAAAATTTGGACTGTATTTATAGCTTATCTAGCTTGAGTTGATGGCAATGTCAGACCTGTCAAGTACTCTGATAAAATCAGAGCCCTCCAACGTATTTTTGGCTATTGAAGAACCCTGATTGGATTTGCATAAAGTCCAATTTCTTTCTTGAATTCTGATTCCACCGGTCGTGGGAAAATTTACGTAAATAATTTGAAAATATACACATTTTTTTAAAAAATGTATTTGCTTATATTTGCAGTACATATTTTTTTGCCACTCTCAGTTCATTACGAAATCTTTATCAACTTTGGTTCAGGGAACTCGGAATTTTTCCCCATACTTAGATCTTTAGCTTGATTTCAGAGGAAAACTTCTATTTGTGGTAACTGAGTGGTTGGCAGATCCACAACATTCACATTTTTGCAGCACTGAGTATAAGTAACTGTTTCTGTACACAGGAGGATGAGGACACCGACAGTGATGATAACCTTGACCTTCAAGAACTGCGTCGTCTGGCCTTGGCCACGTCGGAGAGGCATCTGCGCCTCTTGGCCTCGGAAACGCCGGTGGAAATCTCCAGTGAGTGAAACATTTCCGTTCATTATTAGCGCTCCCTCTTCCTGAACAGAGAACAACCTTGACTGTAGATTCATGATTTGTTCTTTGTGATTTGTGAGTCTATTTTTTATTTCAAACTGATTTATTTCTAGATTCACTTTCGTCTTTGTTCATATTGTTTTTCCCATCTTTTTTGGGTTTTGTATAGCTTTTACTTTCTTCTTTGTACATCTTGTTTTCATATAAATCTGTCTTCCTTGTTCATCCTGTGCGGAGTCAAACAGGCGATTAAGTTACTGTATGTAGATACCAGAAAAATAGCCGTGGGTGGTTGGCGGGTGCTCCGGTGTGGTTTGCTTCTTTATTCCTATCAAACATCTATCGTCCTTATCTCTCCTTCTTCTTTTTTGTGTTTGTTACTCTCTTGTAACCCCTCTAATCTTCTGGCGCTCACATGACCTTATGCAGTCCGAGCGGCGTAAACCTCTACTAAAACATAAAACATCTATCGTCCGTATCTCTTTGCCTTCTTTTCTTTGTATGTTCCTCTCAAGTAGCGCCTCTAACCTTCGCCACTTGTATGACCTGTTTGTGTTGCATGTGCCTTAAGTTAAAACACTTGCTAATACTAAGCTAAGTTTTACTAATGTAATCACATGTGATGCTTGCAGTTGGGCATTGAATTCGAAGACCCCAACTCTTAATTGACCAAATAATATTTAATGGCATTAAACCTACGCCATGTGGGTGGTTGGTGGGTTCTCTGGTGTGGTTTGCTTCTTCTTTCCTATCAAAATTCTATCACCCTTATCTCCCCTCCTTCTTTTTTATGTTTGTTACTCTCTTGTAACACCTCTAATCTTCTGGCGCTCATGTGACCATATGCAGTTTCGAGCACTGTAAAACCTCTACTAAAACAAAAAACCTACACCTTATAACTTTTCCCTCCGAAGAAGAAGGTCTTGACAAGTGAAAACTGTCATCAGTACTTGTCCACTTTTTTAAGACGTCAGATGATGTAGCTTTCGAAGAAGTGTGCCATGTTCAAACCTTCCATGTAGGTGGTTGGCGGGTGCTCTGATATGGTTTGCTTCTTCTTTCCTATCAAACATCTATCGTCCTGATCTCTCCTCCTTATTTTTTGTGTTTGTTAATCTCTAGTAATTCCTCTAATCTTCGGCACTTATATGACCTTATTGTATTGGAGTGCCGTAAAACACTTACTAAAACAAAGAATAATAGCCCTAGGAAACTGTTCTCAGTGAGTGGTTGGCAGGTGCTGTCGTGTTGTTTGCTCCTTCTTTCCAATCAAACATCTATCGTCCGTATCTCCTCTCTGCCTTCTTTTCTTTGTATGTTCCTCTCAAGTAGCACCTCTAACCTTCGGCACTTGTGTAATCTATTTGTGTTGCATATGCCTCTAGTAAGAACGTTTGGGGAAAAGGTTGGAATCTCCAGAACCCCTGTAGATTTAGATTACGTAACGAACCAGTAGTAGCAAATAAACCTGTATTGCAAATAGACACTAATGAACACAAATAAAAATTTGTATTTGTTCTTCTTTTATGATAAGTCTTGCAATTTTTGCAAATAAACTTAAAAATGATAAGTTGTATACGACCTATAGAAAATAGAATTGAATTGAAGAAAAAGGCAAGATTTTATAAAGGTTTTTCGACGAGCAAAAAAAAAGAATACCCTAATACCCTCGAAAAAAACACAATTTTATGGAATCAATAGGTAGGTCTGCATATTACTCAATTAGTCTTTTCACCGCTTTTTACCCTTATTCAGGCCCGGCAAAGACTCTGGAGGACTCAGTGGTGGTCATCCCAGACGCCGAGCCAGCTCCTCTTGAAGCGGAGCCGGAAGTGGTCACGGTGGAGGAAGACGATGACGAGGCTCCAGTAGTTAGCGTTAGCCAGACCGCAGACGCGACAGGTGTCAGCGACAGCAAGGACAAGAAGTCTTCCGATTCAACAGTCCCCGAAGGGAAGTCAAAGCACCGGAGCCGTTCCAAAGAATCGACCGGTGGGAAGGGAAGTGTCAAGTCCCAGGTTGTACGCCTCGGTCCGAAAACCAAAGGCAAGAAGAAAAGGAGGAAGGAAACCAGCAAAGGTAGGATGGAAACAATAAATACCGTCGTATGATTACTGAAACATATCTGCTAGAACATTTCAGTGACCCACGTTACGCACTTTTCAAGGACATCCTGAGTGAGTGTTGAGTTCCTGCGTGCTGTCGGCAAGGCTGACCACTTATGACGCCACAGTTCCAGAAGGGGGAGGGAGAGAGAGAGAGAGAGAGAAAGATCTTATGATTCAGTGAAACAAATACTATCTTACGATTACGTGAAACTTACTACAGTACCTTGAATATATGACGGGTAAATTACAAAATATAAGCTGTCGAATTTCTTATCTTCGTCTCTTAAGCAGTCTCTATTATAGTGCATTTCTCTACAAGAGTCTTATTTTTATTGTACGAGGACTGTCCCACGGAAAACTGGAATTTGGCTGTAATTTGAAAACTATTCAATATTTTCACATTCTGTAAATGCATATTTGTAAACCATTCATTTAAGAATTTCCCGATCGAGCACCATGAGCATCGCACAAACCAAACGAACACAGCAGTTCTCCAAAAATGGCTACCCCCTTGGAAAATTGGTCAAGGGTTGAAGTGAGGTCTCTCATTCGGTTTCTGACCGCAAAAGGTCTCAAACGTATAGAAATACGCACTGAAATAAAGTCAGTTTACGGGGATAAAGTAATGGCAAAGTCACAGGAATACGAGTGGTGTAGTAAATTGAAAGCCGGACATACGGACGTCCATGACAAATTCATGCAGGGCCTTGTTTTTTCTGCCAAGACTGAGAACAACAAGAGTCGCGTTAACAAACTCATTCAAACAGACAGGCGCCTAAACATTTCAAAGTCGACTGTCCATAGGATAGTGTTTGATGAGCTGCACTATCGAAAGGTCTCTGCTCGATTGGTCCTAAAAGAGCTGACAGCTGACCACAAGACGCAACGTGTTGAAGTGTCTCAGACTTTGTTGAATCGTTGTCGCCAAGCTGTCACGGGAGTCATGAACGCATCTAGAGACCTCCAACAATACGATGAAGCATTCCTGGGAAGCATTAGTACAGGTGATGAGACTTGGATACACCACACGACTCCTGAGAGACGAAGAGGGATTCAGTGGTTTGGAAGCATACGTCTTCACCTCCCCTGAAAAAGTTTAAAGTTCATCCATCTGTGAAAAAACTCATAGCCACGGTTTTCTGGGGTGCTAAGGGTGTTCTGCTTTTTGACATTCTGGAACCAGGACAAATGTTAATGCTTACAGACACTGCCAGACTCTTGATAAGTTGAGAGAGGTTGTGCTTAGAAAAACACCCGGCCGGTTGTCCGGCGGGGTCATTTTGCAGCATGACAACGCAACGCCATACACCGCAAACCTACGAAAGACCGGATCCAAAAGTTCGGCTGGGAAGTTCTGCCACACACCCCTCATAGTCCTGACGTGGCCCAGTCAGATTATCACCTTTTTGGACCAATGAAACGCCATATTTCTGGACAGCGATTCACGGACGACGAAGACCTCGTGGAAGCCGTGAAAGATTGGTTGACATCCCTTGACATAAAATTCTTCAGGGAGGGTATCATCTCCCTGATCCCGCAATGGGAAAAATGCGTCCAGCGAGATGGTGATTACTTTGAGAAATAAAGCACATGTTGATATATGTGTTACATTTTTATTATAATAGGACAAAGATTGTTGCTTTTATGGACCTTTTCCGGTTTTCCGTGGGACAGCCCTTAGTATGTAAAAGATGTAGGCTATATCTTTAAACAATTTTAAAAATTTTGAGTGGAATACATCTTTTCTTCTGATTTGTTAAAAATGTATGTGTATTCTGTGATGTTTTCTTCAGAAGAAAAGAAGGCAAATTTCTCCAAAGACTGGATTCAGCAATGTGAAAAGCTGAGGCAGCTAGCGGAGAAAGACCCACGGGGGGCCCTGGAGGGTTTCCGCAGGCTGGTGGAAGGAACAAAACGAGCTGAGAAACCTGTGGTCACCGGGACTATGAAAGACTTTAAGGTGAGGGGGCTTTTTTTTCTTTTTTTAGAAATAAATTATAGGTGATTTTTAACACCTTCATTGACACAATTTAAATCTTTTAGGAGGCAGTCTTGGGGCCCTGTCTGTCAGGGCTAACCCAAGAAGGATACAATTCCAGCAGAAAGATCTAGATATTCTATGAAATTTCTCCCCACTCAGGAATCGAACTTGTTTTTTCTGGGTGCAACAGGGAAATGCCTTACCTCTACACCACCAATGTCATGCTCATACTGTGCCGGAACAACATAGTATCAACATAGGGGGAACTGCTGCTTTCTCTTTCCTCATCCTTATTATTGTCATTTTCCTCTACTTCTTTTGTATGTTTGTCACTCTCTTGTGAACTGCTATTTTGGGAGTGACTTTATAGTCAAAGCCGACTTTGTGCTGTTGAGGATTCCCAGTTTGGACTTCTCTGATGATATCCATCCCTTGGCACTCCTATGACCTTTATGCAGTTGCGAGTGCCGTAAAACCTTATTACTGAAACAAACAAAACAAGAAACTACAGTCGAAATTGTTTAAGAAGGCCACCATTTGTCGAAGGGAAAAGTGTGTCTTAGACAGCTGGGCATCTTAGACAGTGCCATTGTAATAGGCCATTCCTTGAAAAGTGGACACTTCAAGGTGTGCAGGATCTCATTTGACAAATGCTTTTTTTGTTGTTGTTGTTTGTTTTTTTCCCTGCCCATTTCTATCAACTGGCACTTTGGTGTTAAGTAGAAACAACAACAGAAAAAAATGTGCAGCATTTTGGATTTCAAAATTAAGTGTTTGAATAAGTGGAAATCCATAAGAGAAATGTAATACATATATATATATATATATATATATATTTAAATATCTAATTAAAACGCTCAATTTTAAAATCCAAAATGCTGCACATTTTTTGCTGTTTTATATATTTTTTTTTTATATATAGGGGTGTATGAACTTTTGAAATATGTAAAGTTTGGTTTGAAAGTATGATCATAAAGTGAGAGTAATTGAAATTAAATGCATATCTTGTGTACACAGAATTTCAAAATAACCAAATGATATGTTTAGCAAGTTCACAATTTATTTTTTTTTTGAATTTTAAAAAATATTTTTATCTCCAGAGACAAATGAAAATCCCAGTTCTGAGCGAAGATCCCGCGCCTGTGTCGAAAAAGGGAAGTCCTAGTGAGGAGGCTAAATCAGCAGCAGGAAAAGAGAGGGCAAAGGAAAAGAAGACGGTGGAGAAAAAAGCCTCTGGACCAACTCAAGACAATTATGACGAAGTGGAGATGGACATTGTCAGTGAAGCGGAAGACGAAGGTAACCGGTGATTCTAATTTTGAATGAATAAATTTCACAAAATTAATAGCTGTCGTCTGTAAATAAAAGTTTGATCTGATGTACAGTTTCAAAGGGCATGAGTATTCATGTATGGTGAAAATATCAGATATAATTTTTCATCTTGCACTTGTTTTTTTGGGGGGATTGTTTTTTTATTTTTTGGGGTGTTGGGGGGAGGTAGTATTAATTTTTTTTCACTTTGTGAATGTTTTGTACCGTCCGAAGTGATGCATTAAGTAGTTTTTGTATTGTAGGAATTTAGGGTTCATAGAGTGCGCTTAAATTGCCCACTTGATCCGGCATTACGTCGCCTTTGTGATAAGACCGGCTTACCCACAAAATATATAATATATATCGTTTTTAATGTATATATTTGACGAATCGATAGTAAAATATCTGTTTGACATGTTCAGTCAAACACAGGTCTGAATTTTGACAAGAAATGCCCTAGACTCTACAAAACTGAACAACATGCCAGCCAGCCACAAGGTTGCTGCTTTTTTTAATCAAATATTTTTTTATTTTTTTTTGCTTCTGTAAAAAATTTTCTCACCGGGGCTAGCCGGTCTTATGACAAGGGTGATGGTATGAAAAGTATGAACTGATGTTGTGGAAATTTGTCGTGAGTTCATAAACTCATGATGTGTCCTTTTTCCCTCCCTAGAATCGAGCAGTGCAAGTCAGTTAGCATCTGCGAGTCTCCGTCTTGGGGCCGATTTTTCCCAGGCCATGCAGCCAATACAGTCCTTGGTAAGCATTTTGTTTTTTTAGATTTAGATTTAGTGACAGTTTTATGGCACTTGCAACACAAATAGGTCGTATAACATATGTGCTGAAAATTACAGGTGTTACTAGAGAGTAACATGCAGAGAAAAGAAGGAGGAGAGATGAGGAGGATATATTTTTCATCTTTATAGCTCAGACAAATTTTAGGTAAATACACGCACGCACACATGTATACAGGCACACACGTACACACACAAACACACATACACACGCACACACACACATCGAAGCAAACTCACATCTGCCTGAAGTTATAGAACTTCTCTCTGAAATGATGTATTGAACAAATCTAAATATATCTCACAGTCTGTCCATTTCCGATCTTTGAAATATCAGCAAATTGACTATGGCTGTGGCAGCCATGATATCTTCGTATGTCTAATCCACTTGTCTTTTTTTTGGTTCCATTTGACACAGAGTGAGGCCCAGGATACATCAGCGGCTGTGAAGGAAGCTACGATAGCTCCCCTCCCCGCCCCACCCATGATCCCCATGTTCCTGCCCATGCCCGTCTCTGCCACAGCCAGTCCCATGGTGCCAAACTACCCCCACCTCGAGGCCCCTCTTCCATCCTCAGTCCCACTGCCCCCGCCACATCCTCCTCCTTCCCAGCCCCCTCCTCCTCCTCCTCCTCCTCTTCCTCCTCCTCCTCTTCCACCCTTGCCCTCTCGGAATGGAGAGCCAAATGGCGTTTGGCTCAGTCAGAACCACAGTGAGAGTGGCCCGAGGGCCGGAGAGCCGTCTGTTGGAGCCGCAGCCTTTGCTGGCAAAGATCATCCAACTTCCTCACTCCCGGGGAAAAGTTTTAGTGACGACTTGTCTTTGGCAATGTTTCTACCCGAAAGACCCAGTCACACAAAGCTGTCCAGTGACGATGTCCAAGTTTTGTCGGGTGACCTGTTTTTGCAAAGGTCAAAGTCTTCGTATTCTGGTGCCGATATTGGGTTTCAGCTTCGCCAGCTGAGGAAAGAGCAAGAAAAGTACGATGTCAATACAGCAGCCCCTGTGGAGCCGAGCAAGTGTTCTGACGCGGATGAAAGTAGCCTGTATCCCAATAGGAGGGAGAGGATCATGGATCTGAAAAGAACCATAGTTCGTTCTGACCCCTCAGCGGCAGGCTTTTCTGAAACTGAGCTCTTTTATTCCACAACTCGAAAAAATACAGCACCGAGAAGAAGCAAATGGGATCATCCTGCTCCAAGATTTCTTGGATCTCCGATACACCAAGAGGATGTAGACGGATACGAACCACAGAGCAGCAGGAGGCTCATTTCCCCTGAGCCTGTTGGGACCAGAAGTAATTGGATTTCTGTTTTTCACAGCCACCCATCTCCTGGACCTCTTCATGACATGGACAGATTTGTGCCAGAGACAAGTAGAAGGTACATTTCCCCCAGGCGGTCCAATTCCCCTCCACACCGGGACAGCTCAGTGACAGGAAGCAAGTGGGCTCCTCTTCCCAAGAGCCGTGGGTCTCCTGGGCGTCTGCATGAGTTCAACAACTATGTATCCGAAAGAAGTGGAGACAGCATGTCCCCCGATCTCTCCGAGTCCGGCACAACGGGTCAAAGGACTGGGTATGGGCTGGCAGAACCCACCTTTAAAGCCTTAGAAGATTCCAGACCATTCTTAAAAAGACGGAGACCGATTCAGCAGCACTGGATGAAGGATGAACCTCTCCATGCCTCGAGGTATAGCCCAACTACTGAACTTGACACCTTCAAACCAGGCAATACCAAAGAATACACCAGTCAACGGCAGTCGTATAGTCCGGAACCGAAATATCGCCGGAGATCGGACAGCTTTTCAAAGTCGCCAGGGCTCATCCCCTACCAAAGGGTCCAGCAAGAAGATTTGACCAACGCGTATCAACCGGAGCTCCCCGCTCGCGGTGTGTCCAGACATAGCACACCCCCACCGTACATTCCCACTTCCATCAAGCCTCCCGGGATGGTACCAGCACCAGGGAGGGAAAAGTCGTCTTCTGACTCGGAGTCAGATGAAGATCCTGATGCCATGAGGAAAAGGTTGCTGATGGAGGTCATTACTAAAAGAAGAGGTGTCTTAAACGAGGTGGGTGCTATTTACGCTCGCATTTTGTTTGTAAGTATTGTCATTATTTTCCTGTTTGTTTAGTTTTTTTAGGTTTTTTAAATTTGTTTTTTGTTTTTTTGTGTCGTTCATGATGATTTCCTGTTCAACATCAATTTTCCTTTCCTTTTATTTATTTTACAGCTCTGACTATATGTGTGAATTCCTGTTTTATGTGTCTCAGATTCAGCATACACAAGGGTGGAGAATAGATTTTAGTTGTTTCCAAATTTGTGTGGTGGGTAACATCAATCTGCTGCTGCTTTTTTTTTTAGTTCCACTTAGTATTGCTAGCACTTTGGGTCAGTAGCAAAGCTTTTCTGGTTCTAGTCCAACTAGCAGTCAGCTGATGTTGAGACAGAAAATATATTTTTTGTTTTTAGTAAGGTTTTACGACGCTCGCAACTACATAAGTCATATGAGCACCAAGGGGTGGATGGCAACAGAGAAGTCCAAACGGAGAATCAGGCTTACTCTGCTCACCCCTCTAGCCTCAACAGCACAAAGTCTGCTTTTTCTACCAAGGCACCACCGAAATAGCAGTTCACAAGAGAGTAACAAGCATACAAAAGAAGTAGAGGCAATATGATGATAGTAAGGATGAGGAAAGAAAAAGCAGCAGTTCCCCCTATGTTGTTCCGGCACAGTATGAGCATGACATTGATAGGTCAGCCCATTTACAATTCTACTGTGCATAAGAACATGTTAATATCCCCCCTTTGGGAATGGCCTAAAGACAATTCAGTTAGTAGCACTTCCCTGGGGGGGGGGGGGGGGGGGGTAAAGAAAATATCTTGTAGTAGTCTTGTGAAATCTTTGTTGTTGTATGTGCGGCCTTTCTTGGGAAGTTTCACACCGGACACAGATGATTGGAGGGTGCCACTGGTCGGTCCTACTTCTTTACTTTCCCTCTGTTGTTTCTGTTTGTCTGTCTGTCTTACTTTTTGCCAGCACTACATGACCATTGTTGTGTCGATATGCTTCTCTGTACTCAAACAAACAAACAAACTACATGACCATTACTGTGTCGATGTGCTGTTTGTTACATGGTGTGACTGGGTACCTGGGTAAACACATTGAAAGATCTTGACCGGTTCAAACCCACTACATTTCGGTTGTGAGCCCTTAAGATAAGAGGAATAGAGCAGTGTATCATCATGGATGGGATAGGAAAACTAAAAATGTAGCGAGGAAAGTTGAATTAGATGAAGATTCAATTTGTAGGTAGTCAAGTCCACTCTATCTGAACATAGTGACTCTGAAAAGTGGTAAACCCAAAAAAGACAGAATCCTCAATTTTTAAAAAAATGTTTCACTCTTTAAACAGTCTCTCTAAATCGAAACCAAGGCTAAATCGATAAAAATCCAGTTGTTTAACTGATTGCAGTTTAAGTGCATCCTTGTATATAATGTACACCTTTTCTTGTAATGATTTTATTTCTCTACAGATTATGTCCAGCTCCAGTTCTCCCTCTGTGATGTCGCCCCAACAAGATGCTGGTTTGTCTGAGGCTGCGGAGGAGAGAAATGAAGCAGGTTCCACAGAACCACCTCTGGTAACTGTGGCCACCGAATTTCCTTCTCTTCAGAGGAGAAGTCCGTCGAGTTTCATGGCATCTCCTGGCTCTCAGGACGTGAGGGAGAGTGGTGAGTTGCCGACAGATGGTCGTGAGGAGAGTTCTAGTTTACACGTTCTTCACAAAGTGGTAAAACCCGTTGCCTCGGAGTCAGACCAGAATGATGCAGTCGGTGACACATTTGTTGGATCAGTTATGAACTCTGGTTTGAAGCAGACGTCCTCTGACTCTGAAGATGAAGAAGAAGTTTTACCTCCGCCGGTTGTGAAAAGAATTGAGAGGTCCCCGACCCATGCTCAGGGTGCGGCTGGGGAGAATTCTCCCGCTGGTAGTAGCCCCAGAACCAAGAGCGTTGCGACGACGTCTACACATCAGCATTACGACGCTGCTGCAGATGCCCTAAGTGTGATATCAAATCCTGTAGAAACAGCCTCAGATACGTTGAATGGTGCTCAGACAGTGCCAAACTTTAGTTCAGAAATAATGAACTTCCAAACTGTGTGGCCTGATCAGTCAGAGGTCATAGCAAGGCCTTCGTCTGACATGCCTACTTTGTCTTCCAATGCAAGTGCTTCCTGTGAACAATACACCACCGCACCAGAGCTTTCTGGTAACCAAACGTTGACAACCGTGAAGAAGTGTGATTTTCTTCCAGGACAGTCGACGTGGGATCCAGCAAACGCCAACAGTATTCCACACTTTCCACACGGCAGTCTTTCCTCGCAGTCTGGTGTCAGACCAGAAAGTTCAGCTAGATATGAGCAAGGTCTCAACTCGTCATCCAGTGCCAACTCCACCCAGTCCCCCGCCTGTCTTCCCACTCAGTCACTGTCTGATAGCTCACACACTGTGCCTAAGAAATCTCCGGATCATTCTTCATTGTTTCAGTCGGAACCTTTGTCGTCCATGACGTCTGATGGTTTCGTTGTCTCTCCAGCAGTGGTTTCCGAACAGCCTTCTGGTGTCAATAGCCTCAGGGCGTATCCTGATCCCAGGAACAGCTCCGGGGCTAGGCAAGCGGTGCTGGAAGAGCCTTCTCTACCGATGTCGCAGCATTTGTCAACAGTGGTAGATCAGGTCCCTCCAGAGATAGCCTCCCAGCCTGATTCCTGTGGTCAGACGAGTGTCACAACGTCCAAGTTCTCTCATGGATACCTTTACAGCACAAGTGGACCCAGCAACAGTGCCGGGAAACACTCCTACCCTGCGAAACCTGTGAGTGTGCTGTTTTTGTCGTTTTAAGGTGGTTATTTTCGGCAGGGGGGATTGCTGGAGAATTATTTCTGTTTATTTACGCGATCCATCACGTCTAAATGCAAGTGGGTGATTGACTGGTGCTTTGGTGTGATTTGTTCTTTCTCTTCTATCAATGATCCATTTTCCTTATCTCTCCTCCTCCTTTTCTTTGTATGTTACTCTCTAGTAACACATCCAGTCTTCAGCACTTATATGACATGTTTGTGTTGAAAGTGCCATCAAACTCAAAACTAAATCTAAAAACTCTTGAGAGAAAACTCTTTTGAAGTTTTAGAGATTGATTCCATCGTTTCTTCTAAGATGCCTTGAAATAGATTTAAGATATTCGCAAATTTAAGTTTGGAAGCCTATGCCACACCATGTGTCCATGTGCTTCTAGATAGTTACTCAAACAAAAAAAACAGTCTGTCATACTTTTCCCCTGCACTATATAGCTCTTTTCGTCTATGCAGACGGTCAATCTAGTTTAAGATGGTCTCAAGGGTGTCTTTATGCAGCTTCTTTCATGGCTAATTCTTCCTATGTTTGAAGCGCAGATTCTGTCGCAGTGCATGCATGTCAGTGAGGTGGATGGAAGCTCTGTATTTCTACTGTTTTTCTTTCGTCCTTGACACTTCTCAGCTTGGTTGTTTGTGAGGCTGCTCTTTAACATAAAAATTCTTTCTTAATCATTCTTTTCCATGTTTTCCTGTCCCTTGCACTAAATAACCATTAATGTGTCGATGCCCATCTCTCTTTTCTCAAACAACTGTCTGTCTGTCTGTCCGACAATTCCCTTACACTATAATTATTTGGCTATATGACATGTGTGATGCACTCCTCTTTACTCTAACAAACAAATTGTCCTTCTTTCTGTCGTTCCCGTGATAGATGTGTTGTATCACCAGTAATGTGTTGATGTGCTTCTTTTTACTCAAAGCGGGTGGTTGACGGGTGCTCTGGTGTGGTTTGCTGCTTCTTTCCCATCAAACATCTATCGCCCTTATCTCTCCTCCTCCTTATATATGTTATTTTCTAGTAACACCCCTAATCTTCAACACTTATGTGACCTAATTATCATTCTTAATATTATTTTGAAAATGTTGTGAAACACTTACAAAAATTTCTCCCAACAACCCAGCTCCCGGTGCACCCGCCTGTTGTGGTCCCCATGGACTGCTCCTCGGCCAGCGAGGACGATCACGAGGACATGCACGGCAGCAAACCTGGCAGTGGGGCAGACAGTTGGCTCATGGTTTGTGTCGCTCGTCTTATTGTCATTGTCACTTGTGGGTGGCTGGAGGGTGCTCTGGTGTGGTTTGCTCCTTCTTTCCCGTCAAATATCTATCGTCCTTATCTCCCCTTCTTCTTTTTTATGTTTGTTGCTCTCTTGTTACACCTCTAACCTTCGGCACTTAGTAGGTGGTTGGTGGGTGCTCTGGTGTGGTTTGCTTCTTCTTTCCTATCAAACATCTATCGTCCTTTCTCCCCTTCTTCTTTTTTATGTTTGTTACTCTCTTGTAACACCTCTAATCTTTTGGCGGTCATATGACCTTATGCAGTTGCGAGTGCCGTAAAACCTCTACTAAAACTAACTTTGGCACTTACATGACCTTATTGTGTTGCAAGTGCCGTAATATTCTTACTAAACTAATACAATACTCCTTTGAAAGAGATACAGATCATTTGAAGAAAAAAGTGGGTGGTTGACGGGTGCTCTGGTGTGGTTTGCTTCTTCTTTCCTATCGAACATCTATCGTCCTTTTCTCCCGTTCTTCTTTTTTATGTTTGTTACTCTCTTGTAACTCCTCTAATCTTCTGGCGCTCATTAGTGGCGGGCGGATTTTCTACTTGGTTTTGGGATTTGCTGGTACTTAGTGTGAGGGAGACTACCCAAAACCTGGAACCCCAAATCCCAAATCATTGAAAAGTACGAAACAAAACAAAGTTTTGAAATAAATGCAGGCTTAATTTCTAAACTGAAATATCTCAAAATAATATTCAAATACTACAAAACCTTGTATGCGATAAGTAAACTGGTCCCTCAAAAAATGTGCCAGTAAATCGACTAAAAATTGATCACACGGACTTGTTTCCCCTTCATCTGCGACATTGGAATAAGCTGGAATCAATTTACGACGCAAGGACGAGTCCATTGTACTATCTAAAGGGGGGACACTCCTACTCACTTGGCTGGTAACTGGTACTGGGATTTGGGATTTGCTCTGCGCACCCACTACTTGCTCCAGAGCAGTTACCCAGGCCTAGGCCTAGTCACCTCTCACTCTCCCACTTCCAACTACCAGTACGAAAGTAAATCTTAAATCTACGACTGGGGCGCTTGTGACGACAGGCTCATGACGTGATGTTGTTTGTATCGCTTTCGCTTCGGCTGGTGGGGGGGAAACTAGATGAAGAAAGGGTGTTTGAAAAGTTTGAAAGCAGCTGTCTAGTGTCTAAACCACGTGTGTTTGTCTATGCCCTGCACTGTGGTGTCATGCCAGTGCCTCGCTTCTGTTTGTTTTTGTTCTTCTTGTCCTCTGGGACTAGATCATTGTTCTTAACAAAAACACACGTTTAGGAATATTTTAAATTGTTTTCTTAGCCCCATTTCCCCAGGAAACAAACTCCCTAATTCCTTCAACCCAAAAGAGGGAAATTATGTATGTAGGCCTAAACAAGTTTTATTCAATAAACTACAATGTAGTATTAGATGACCCAAGCTGCATCATTATAAAAAGCACCCGCCTAAAAATCTTCACGCGACTACTCTAATTCAAATAAGAACGAATTTATTAGATCTAGATCTAAATCTAAATCTAGGCATCCGGAAGATCAAGACTAGGCTAGTCTACAAACTACAACATAACCAAGCCCAGGGCCCAGAGCCCAGGCACCCTCCCCCTCTTCTCCACCCACCCCCCCCCCCCCCCCCAGTGAACCAGCCCTCAAGTTGTGATAGGCCAATTAATTCCAATTCCAAAACCCGCACTGTTGTAGGTCTAGGCTAGTTCTAATGTCGCACATCCGCCCGCATAATGCACAGCCGCGCAGCGCGCAACAGGATTTCGTCTGCTAGGCCTAGGCCTACTGGTAACTGGTAGTGGTACTGGATTTGCTCTGCTACTTGGTTTTGCTCTGGTACTTGGTTTTGCTCCTGCTACTCAACGCAGCGCAGCGGACTCAAGAAGGGGAGTATACTCTCTACTCATGAGTCCCAGGATTTGGGTTTGGTACTGGATTTGGGAGTTTCTACTGGATTTGGTACTGGGATTTGCTGTTACTCATTTCCGGCAAATTTGCCCACCACTAGCGCTCATATGACCTTATGCAGTTTCGAGGGCAGTAAAACCTCTACTAAAACTAAACTGAAATTAAAAAAAGGTTGTAATTCTGTGAATGGACAATGCAGAAATATTCTTCTTTCTTTTCCATTCCGAATGTGGCCTTCCACCAATGAAATGTGGCTCGTTGCATGTAGGGTTTTTAATTAGTTTTAGTAGAGGTTTTTAAGGCGCTCGCAACTGCATGAGGTCGTATGAGTGCCTGCTTGTAGGGCTTAGCTGTGTTTTTGCTGCATGAGCATTACATTCTAAAGAATTAATCTTTTGTTGTACTGTCTTATAGCCGGTGTGTATCTAAACAACTTAGAAAAATTGGTAAATCGTGGGCAGTTTGAGGGCCCTCTGGTAGGGCTGAATTCTGCTCGGTTAATCGAAGGCTTGTAAAGCAGCGGCAGTCTTGCGCTAGAGTCTTGCGAGCAGGCTTGTGGTTTGATTTGCCTCCCGCTTGCTACCGGAGGGAACTTCCGGTGAGTTGTGACTCGCGGACAGTCCTGCTGTACTGTGCCGTGACGTCGCGAACTCTCGTGGCAGTGGGCTCAGTACATATTATAGATTCTCTGGTTATTTGCGTTGAGAGGCTTGCACCAAAAGTGCAAGATCGGTTGGGGGGGTTTTTTCATAGTTCAGTTGTAAAAAACAAAAAGCTCTATTCAATGCACTTAAAAATTAATATTGGATTGGCTATTCTTATGATGTTAAGGCCTGTTTATTTTTAATGTGCACGAGCCAAGCGCTTCATCGTCGCACGCAAAAGACCTCAGTTCGATTCCCGTATGGGGAGAAATTTTTACTGAGAACCTCCGTTTTTCTGCTGGGGCGTTGTTCCCTCTCAGCCCAGGTTGGCCCTGACATTGGGTTGAAGTAGGCCTAGCCCGTCTCCTAAATGTTCTGTATTATGTCTCTGTGAGTGTAACACATCTACAAAATAGGTTACATACATACGATACAAAAGCCAATCATAACGACCCCTGGAGTTTTCCATTTTAGGGTAATCTAAGTCAACTTATTCTTATTACTACCAGAAACCTAGGTCTCTGTTTCTACAATACCACGCTCCCTCTCACTTATCCATTCGCTTAGCTGATCAACGGCGGGAAGTTAAAAATAACTTCAGCTCTCTACGCCTTGCACCAAAACAAGCCCAGCCTCTCCCTTCCTCCACGGTTCAAAGTTCACACAGCGAACAGTACTGTCTTGCTGTTTGAACACATCGGACTGTCTTGTCGCCATCAAGACGGTCCTACGCCATCGAGCCCATGCCGCTCGCTCGGTGTATCGAGACAGTACAAGTCAGCTGGTCAGGTTTGGAGTTTGTCCTGGGGCAAATCTCTAAGCCTAGCGCAAATCAGTACTGTGTGAATTGTGGGGCCTGTGGCAGCGGACGGGACTTGAGGCTTGCGCAGGCCTTCGATTAATCGAGTAAACTACAGCGCCACGCCGCGCAGTGACTCTGTGGGCGAGATATCTCACTCTCCCCCTCTCTCTTTTTCTGACGTAAGTGGCTTCGCGGATTGCAAGCAGGGTGGGGATGATGAGGGGGCCTGACACGAGTGGCTTCGCGGATTGCTAGTTGCTGTGGACTTGAAGTTTAGACTAGACCAAGGAGGCTACAGTTTGGCTAGACTCAACTTATCATGCTGGTGATTTGATTTGATGATTTGACCTAGTGATTTGAGGCTTGTGACTTGAACTAGGGGCTTGTGAGCACGAGCGGGTTTGCTACCGGGGTACAGCCCTACCCTCTGGTGTGATTTTGTCCTTTATTCTGTGAAACATCTCTCATCCTTATCTCTCCTCCTTCTTTTCTCTATAAGTTGCTCTCTAGATTTTACTCCCTTTAATTTTCTACAGTCATTTGACCTGTTTGTGTTGCTAGTGCCTCAAAACTCTTACTGAAACCAAACTTGCGAAAGTGGGTGGTTGGCGGGTGCTCTGGTGTGGTTTGCTCCTTCTTTCCTGTCAAACATCTACCATCCTTGTCTCCCCTCCTTCTTTTTTGTGTTTGTTACTCTCTTGTAACACCTCTAATATTCGGCACTATTTGACCTTATTGTGTTACAAGTACCGTAAAACTCTTACTAAAACAAAAGTCTCTCTGTCCTAACAGGAGGATGAAGACATTAGCAAACTGGACCCTCAGATGGTGGAACTGAAAAGGCGAGAGTTTAAGTTAAAACATCAGAAGTAAGTTTTGTCTTGTAAGAGAGTGTTGTCTTGTACGAGAGTTTAAAGTTAAAACGTCAGAAGTAAGTTATTTCTTGTACAAGAATGCAGAATCCTGTTGTCATAATTGATAAATATGTGTCATAGCAGTTCAGTTCATCTCATGCTTCTGCCAACTTATCCAGGTGTAGGGGACATTGTTTAGTTTTTATGACTGTCTTCATTGGTAGACCGTGAAGTATTGTTTTGTTAACCTTTTATCTTGGTTGCTCTGTTTAATTGTATGTTACTCTCTAGTAACACTTTTAATCATCAGCTTAATAGTGTTGCAAGTGTCGTATAAAACTCTTTAACTGTGACCGATACAAACAATGGAATGAACCACCCAACAGGAGTATGGTGCAGAGAGGGCATGAGGCGCTGAGAGAGCTGGTGCAGAAAGCCATGAGGTCCCTCCAATGTGACCTAATTGTGTTGCAAGTGCCGTTAAACTCTTACTTAAAAAAAACTAAAAGATCCGTCATCCTTATCTCTCCTCCTGCTTCTTCTTTTTCTATGTTTCTCCCTATTAACACTTCTAATCTTCAGCCTAATGGTGTTGCAAAAGTGCTGTAAAAAACTCTTTATTTGCAAAACAATAACAAACAAAGGAATGAATGAATCTACGAATGGGTGGTTGGCGGGTGCTCTGGTGTGGTTAACTCCTTCTTTCCTATCGAACATCTATCATCCTGATCTCTCCTCCTTTTTCATGTTTGTTACTCTCTTGTATCACCTCTAATCTTCGGCACTTATATGACCTGATTGTGTTGCAAGTGCCGTTAAACTCTTACTAAAACATGAACCAACCGCCAGGGGTGTGGTGCAGAGAGGGCAGGAGGCGCTGAGAGAGCTGGTGCAGAAAGCCACGCGGTCCCTCAAGCTGCAGCATCAGGCGGAGAAGAAGTGGGAGAAACTTCGCTTGCAGATCATTCTTCTGTCGGAGCAGGCGCGGGTGGCCAAGAAGATTGCCAGGGCGCATGAGCAGCAGAAAGAGGAGACCAAGAAGAAGGTGGGTCGGTGGGTGGCTGATATGACCCGTTTCTGTCTCTTTTTTTCTTTAAGTCCACTTTTTGTAATCACTTGTTGTGTGTATGAGCAGCAGAAAGAGGAGACCAAGAAGAAGGTGGGTCGGTGGGTGGGTGGTATGACCCGTTTCTGTCTCTTTTTTTCTTTAAGTCCACTTTTTGTAATCACTTGTTGTGTGTATGAGCAGCAGAAAGAAGAGACGAGGAAGAAGGTGGGTGGCTGATATGACCCGTTTCTGTCTTTTTTTTCTTTAAGTCCACTTTTTGTAATCACTTGTTGTGTGTATGAGCAGCAGAAAGAAGAGACGAAGAAGAAGGTGGGTGGCTGATATGACCCGTTTCTGTCTTTTTTTTCTGAACCCTTTGACTTTGAGCCCTCGCCACTGGTACACGAGCAGTTAGTAAAACTGCGCGTACGCCTAGCCACCGGTACTGCGGTGAGCAAGACCCCATCCCCAAACCAGCCCGCCTGGGACATAACGTGTGCGGGAAATTGTGTTTACTACACAGGACGTTATTGATTATTTTAAATATCTTTCTGAATTAGAAGCTTACCATCATCAATAAATTATTTATTGAGGCACCAGTCATCCATGTCCAGGTGCTGTTTTAGCCTAATTAGAAGCTGGTAATAACGAGGATTACCCTGGGTGGGATATGAAATGTGATTCTGGCGATCATATGGATGTTAGTAATATATTGCTCCTGAGCTCAGGCAGAGGGGCATGGTAGCCTCAGAAGGTCAGGGCTCAAAGGGTTAAAGTCCACTATTTATAAAGGCTTGTGGACATGGGCTGCTAAAAGAAGAGCGGGAAAAAGAAGTAGGGTGGGTGATGAGAGAGGTGTCTGTCTTTTCTTTAAGCTAGGCCCACTTTTTATTATGACTTGTATGTGTGAGCTGCTGAAAGAGAAAACAAAGAAAAAAGTAGGTGAGTGATATGAGCTGTTTCTTTCTTCTTTTCTTTAAGTTCACTTTTGTAATGAGTTGTGCTTATGAGCTGTAAAAAGAGCAGAAGAGGAAGAAGTTGGGTAAGTGGTATGTGTAGTTTCTAGGTTATTTTTTTTCCAAAAGTCCACTTTTTGTAATGATTTGTTGGAATAGGCTACTGAAAAAGGAGACAAAGAAGAAGCACGGTGAGTGATATGAGTAGTTTCAGTCTTTTTTTCTTTCTAAAAGCCCACTTTTTATTATGTTTTTTCAGTATGAACTGCTGAAAGAGGAGACAAAGAAGAAGGTTGAATCCCAGACAGGGCATTCTTGAACTTCAGTCATTTTTTTTCAAGTTTTCAAGGCTCCCAACTCTTTTTGGCTTTGTTTCATATCAACAATTATCACCCTCTTTCTCCTCCTTCTTTCTCCTTCTTCTTTCTCCTCCTTCTTTCTCCTTCTTTCTCCTCCTTCTTTCTCCTCCTTCTTGTCTTATGTTGCTCTCCAGCAACACCTCTTATCTTCTACACCAACATGACCTGTTTGTGTAGCGATTGTTTTAAAATTGTGACTAAATAAAACTAAACTAAGACTTTCCCTCTGTTTTCTGTCTCATTCTTTCACAGCACTTTAGGACTCCTGCTGTGACTACACGCCTCTCTACACTCAAACCAAATTATTTGGAAATATTAATTCCTTTGTGTCTTTCATCAGGCTTGGAGTGTGAAAGACAGACTGCTGAAGCAGAAGGAGGAATACGCTGAGACGGAAAAAGCCACTGTCGTCCTTGGCAAGGAGTTGATTGGTCCTGAATATCAAGTACAGCTTGCTCAGATTGTTGTGAGTAGTATTCTGTTGTCTCATAGAGGGAGAGGAGCTGATTTTCCAGGGATAAATGCGGAAAAGCCGTAGTTCTAAAAATGTTCCAGATTTTGCCCGACATATTGATACAAGATTTAATATACCGGGTGCCAATTGCAAATGGGATCGAGTTGGGTCAAATGGGGGGGGGGGGGGGGGGATTGCCCGCCTCGACGCCTGAAAACAAATGTGTTTGTTTTTTAGCGTTTGTTTTCGAGGTGGCGAGTTGGGTGCGTTCGGCTTGTGCCACGATAACCGTTTTGCCCCATCAATCTGGCAAGCAATCCGCCACAACCCAACCTGATCCCCCAATGGGCACCCCCTGTTAGATAATGTGATTTGTAAACTTTGAATCCCCACTAGGGTTTCCACGGAATCGAAAAAGTTATTCCTTAAGACTTGCATTTGTGTACCATATGATACAGTCTTACCTGCTCTGACAGCCACCTACAGTATACGACAATCACCTGTACAAACGGCCACTTCTCATTTCCCCTTTGTGTTTTTTTACATTATTTTGACACTGTTTAACTCTTTATTCAGGCGAGCCGCTCCCTCCCAGCGGCTCTCGGTCGGAACCCCTGTGCTGGTGAGTCGCTGGCAGCGGCTCGGGCAAAGAGTACTGAAAACAGGTCTCTCTTATGGGGATTTTATTCATTAGGTGAAGAACTATCAAAATAGGTTTGCCTGTTTTGATTTATTGACCAATTTAGTGACGATTTTGTCATTTTTAGATTTTGTACCAAAAACGGGCCCCCGCGATAGTAGGTTTACCTCCCTCGGAGATAAAGACTTAAGACAACCACTTTCCTCCTTGACGATGGATGGCGATCTTCAAGAAGTTTGATTGTACTTGACATTACTTCATTCTACAACTGCCATTAGTCCAATGTGTTTCTTTTCATTGTCGGCTTGATCTGTAATTAATTTCAAACAGACACCCAGTAAACGCATTTTCATGATCTTCCCGCGCCAACCATTGACTGTTTATCTCCGAGGGGGGTAAACCCACTATGCCATGGCCCTTTTTTGGTACTAAATCTAAAAATGACAAAATCGTCACTAAATTGGCCATTAAATCGAAACAAATGAACCTATTTTGATCGATCTCCATCTAATGAATGAAATCCCGATAAAAGAGACCTGTTTTCAGGAATTGCCGAAAAGTACTTTGATTTTGAGTCGTGGTAAAGGAATATGCCCGAGCCGCTGTGGATGGCTCACCAGCACTGTGGTTGTGACCGCGAGCCGCTGGGAGCGGCTTGCTATAGATAAAGAGTTAATGAAGGACTGTAGTTTGTTTACAATTTACTTTGTAAATTTTCATGTTTCCAAACTTTATTAAAGATTTAAACTTGTCCTGTGGCTGTTAAAATCCAACCTGAGCTTTTTTTTTTATATATCCTTCAGAACGCTTCAGACCAAAGACAGAAGTTCTCCAAGGCTCAGACGATTGCCAGCAAAAAACAGAAGCTCCAAGAGAGGGAGAGGCAGATCTCAGAGAAGCTACGGTTCATGAAGGAGCAGATCTTGAGCACCAGCAGTCTGAAGAGTGTCGCGAAGGCTTCGCTGTCAGTGAAAGAGCCCGAGAAGCCGCTGGCCCAGCGTCAAAAGTCGCAGGACGTGATCAAGCTCAACTCAAGTCAGCCAGACCAGGGCACGGCGGTGGTGAACCGTCGCAAGTCCCTCCTGGAGCTCAACAGCAGCACCATCCCCAACCTGCCTCTGACCCCGCATAAGCCGAAAGGGACGAGCCACTCAGAGAAGGAGAACATGGAGGGGGAGCAGGGTCAAGGAGGGGTCGGCATCGAGGACGGTTTGTCGGCCTCGAAGAGTGAGGAGGGCGTGAGCCAGCAGAACTTCCGGATGCCGGCCGGGGTCCAGCTGGTCAATCTGTGCAAGCTTCAGGTGAGGGCAATTTCTTTAGTTTTAATAAGGTTTTACGGCACTTGCGACACAATTAGGTCATATAAGTGCCGAAGATTAGAGGTGTTACAAGAGAGTAACAAACACAAAAAAGAAGGAGTGGAGATGACGAAGATAGATGTTTGATAGGAAAGAAGGAGCAACCACACCAGAGCACCCGCCAACTGCATAAGGTCATATGAGCGCCAAGGTATGGATGTCAACAGAAAAGTCCAAACAGGGACTCGGGCTTACTCTGCTCACCTCTCTAGCCTCGGCAGCACAATGTCTACTTCGACTATCAAGGCACCCCAGAAATAGCATGTCACAAGAGAGCGACAAACATGCAAAAGAAGTAAAGGGAAAGTGACCGTAGTAAGGATGAGGAAAGAAAAAGCAGCAGTTCCCTCTATGTTATTTCGGCACAGTATGAGCATGACATTGATAAATCAGCCCATTTACAATTTTACTGTGCATAAGAACATGTTAATATCCCCCCTTTGGGAATAGCCTAAAGACAACTTCAGTCAGTAGCACTGCCCTGGTGGGGTGGGACAACTTCTGAGCAGTTACAGGGAGGCAAAAAGCAACAACATGGGCTGATTCTGTGTTTGGGACACACTTGCCTTGTTTCACTGGGACACACTTGCCTTGTTTCACTGGGACACACTTGCCTTGTTTCACTGGGACACACTTGCCTTGTTTCACTGGGTATAACAAGAGAAGTAAGCAACTCCGTTGGCTGGCTCTTTCTCTTCTTTTTTTTTTGGTAAGTGTTTTACGGCGCTCGCACCTGCATAAGGTCATATGAGCGCGCGGGACTCACCTAATATTTTTCAGTTGGTAGGAAATTTTGAATTTTGCCCGGGTGGCGGCCGAAGCCTACTCTTATCGATTTTAGACCACCAAGGGATCTTTAACATGCGCAACTTGCACACGGGCCCTCCGAGATTTTTCGCCCTTGTCCGAGAAGGCTAGGTGTAGATCTTTCCTACCAGAAGATCAGGGGTGTGGCAGAAAGACAGCAGTAAGGAGGAGCCAAGGAGTAGCAGTAGAAAGGCTGCAGAAAGAGTCAGGAGCCCAGAGGAGAGGGCAAAGGAGTTAAGGGGGTGGGGGCAGAAAGTGGAAATGAAAGCAGACAACAGAACATTACTAGAGAGCAGGAAAGGAGGTGAAAAGAGACAATTTTAGAGAAGAAAATTTTTCGGTCGCTACCCAGATTCGAACCTGGGACCTTTGAATTAAAGGCTAACACCTTAACCTCTAGGCCATGAGAGCCCCCGCTCTTTCTCTACTTTGAACACAGCTGTATCACCCTGTATAACAAGAGGAACGCAGCTATAGCTATGTGTGTGAAATCTATAGTTTCACTTAATTTCAATCATAATTTAGCACACTTCTAGAAACATTCAGTGGTGTGCCTTCTTATTTGAATGCATGATGTACCCCCCCCTCAAACTCCAACCCACAAAACAAGGCGTAAATTTGTTTCTGTTTCAACTGTTCACAGAAAGAGAAAGTAGAGAAACAGCTGAGAGGACCAAGACATATGTTGTCTGCTACGTCATCTTACAAATTTCCAAGTCTTTCATCTCTGCGGGTAAGCTGTGCTTAATTTCTGTACTCACTGAGTCTGGAAGACAAATGGGCCTTAATCTCAGCGAGGTTTTTTCCTCTTTTTTTTTTTTTTCTTTTTTTTTAAAGCGAGCTGGGTACTAAAAAATTCTGTGATCACTACTTATTTTTTGGCTTTTCCTTATTAAGTTCAATACCGAAACCCGAGTCATCCCTTGTGAATCTACAAGTCTGGAAGAGAAACCCCTGCATGCCAAACTACTTTTGTCAGCCTCTACTCTTTGTTCAGTGCTTTGAGATTACAGAAATTCATGCCGTTGAGTATTTTCAATTTTTGGACTATTGTGAGAATTGTGTGTGATGTCTTCGTATGTGCCTGATTTTGAATAAATGTTTTCAGATGCGTTTTATCTCTCTCTCCAAACTCACTTTCAGTCGTCCATTGTGAAGAAGTCTCGTGTGGTTTCTTTAACGAAGCGAAGTTCGGCCCCAGACAGTACCTCTGTCCAGCCCAGCTGTCCAGTGAACTATACAAGTCCTCTACTGACCTTTAGGTCTTATAGGTCAGTAGCTTGAATTATGTGTCATCATTTTGATTTAAGGTGTCATCATTTTGATTTAAGGTGTTGTTGTTAAGATTTATCACTGTCTTTATGATTTAAGGTGTTTTCATTATGATATTATGATTTAAGGTGTTGTCATTATGATTTGAGGTGTTGTCATTTTGATATTATGATTTAAGGTGTTGTCATTGTGATTTAAGCTGCTGTCGTTATGATTTAAGGTGTCATCATTATGATTTATGGTGTCGTCATTATTATTTTAGCTGTTGTCATTACGATTGTCATCTTGAATGTGAGTCACAAAACTTTTTTCCAAGTGGACTTGATAGCTGAGAGAATGCGGAGCACGGGCCTGACAACTATTTCGTTCAATGTGTCACTTTAACTTGTGCAGAATCCCTCCACTCCTCCCACCCCGACTTTTCTTTTATTGCCACACTTTACGCTCGTGTATTGCAAATTCTCACTTCTCTCAAAAACTACTTTTCCATTCCATCTGCCCCGCTCTGTTTCCCTGTTGCCCCTTCTTTCTCCCCCTCACCCCCACCCCCCTCCCCTCCACTCCATGGGCAATACCAGTAGTAGGTTCTCCGTGGGGTGCCACTGGTAGGTCGTTCTTTTGTTTCCCTCTCTTGTCTATCTCTCTGTCTGTCTCTCTGTCTGTCTGTCCGTCTGACTTCAGCGCAGCAATGAATTACTGTTATTTTGCAGGCTCAAACACCTTCAGCTCCATAACGCCCCAACCCCACCCACCCGCACCTTCTTTCCTACCAAGCGTCTATCGTCCTGATCTCTCCTCCTTCTTTTTTGTGTTTGTTACTCTCTTTTAACCCCTCTAATCTTGGGTACTTATATGACCTTATTGTGTTGCAAATGCCGTAAAACTCTTACAAAAACTAAAAAACCACCTCAACACACACACATCGTCATTATCTCTCCTTTTATGTATACGTTACATTTCAGTAACACATCTAATCTTCAGCACTTATGAAACTTTTTTGCGTTGCAAGTGCCGTAAAAGTCATATTAAAACAAAACCCTTTCCCTGTTCCCCTCTGTGCCATCCCTGTGTGAACCACCCCAACAAACACACACACATCTTCCTTATCTCTCCTTCTTTTATGTATATGTTACTCTCTAGTAACACATCTAATCTTCAGCTTTTATGAAACTTTTTTGCATTGCAAGTGCCGTAAAAGTCATATTAAAACAAAGCCCTTTTCTTCCCCATTCCCCTCTGTGCCGTCCGTGTGTGCTGCCCTGTCCTCAGACTGAGTCCGTATTATCGCACGCGAGAAGGCCTGAGCTTCCGTAGCAATACGTACTCGCACAAGCTGAACCCTCACTGTGTGCTCTGTCCTTACGACATTCAGGGGATCTGTAACGACGACACCTGCAAGCAGTAAGTTGTCCTCATAGGTTCAGAGATGTTAGTCTTCTGTTTTCTGTTTATCTGTGTAATTTTCAAGAAGACCTGTAATTTCGCAATGGTTTTTTACATTTTTTTTGGTATATTCTGTTTATTTGTGTCGTCTGGTTACAATGTCCGACACTTTAATTTTTTTAAAAGTCAGTCTTTAAGGGGTTTTTTTTCTTTCTGTAGTCCAAAGAATTTATGCTGAAATCTGATGCAAACTTATAGATGGAATTTATGACAGCTTTTTGAAGTTAAAAAGTAAGAGCAGTTGTGTTTTGAGAAAACAAATGTAAAAGTGTTGGCAATGATTTCATGGCATACTACTGTCTTTCGAAAAGAGTATCAAAAACATCAAAAGAATTACTTAACTCATTCGGTGCTGAGTGCTCCAGCAGTGAACTGCCCTCCTATACTGGGCAGATTTGTTATGGCAACATGAAATTAGGATACCCAGGGAAATCAGTGAAAACTAGCAGGCTCAATGGCTGTTGGAGCAGAAAAAATGTCCCATTGACCTTTCCCATAATGCATCACGTTTAGTTCAAATGACTTGTTTAGGATTAGATAGAGTCATTCTTTCTATAAAGATAGCGAGGCAGAATGTGAGAATACTCGTCACCAGTACGTGGGCGGGGCCCAGGTTTTGCGAGTATTCTCGTCCGTAGCCCTGAATGAGTTAATTTTGGCTTTGTCAGTGAGAGCAAGGGCTAGAAAAGGGGGAGAGTGCTGTGGAAATATTTTTTGGTGATGGATGCCATTTTGACAATGTCTTCAATACGTCTGTTCAAGCGAAGATTTCTTTCCTTTCTTGTGCAGGCAACACCCTAAGGACTACGAGCTCTCGGACAAAGAGTTGCTGCAAGACATCGTGTCGTACTGTCCAAAGCTGGCAGGATGCGGAGAAGGAGCGAGCACAGAGGAGGTGAAACAAGCAATAGGTAAGATTTGCGGATTTGTGCAATGCCCTGTAGGGCCTATTTTGAGCTAGGGTTATTGTGTATTGTTCAAGAACTCACCCCTGTGACCACCAATCTAAACCCAGAGTCACCGACACTTGCTTGACTGTTGCGAAGTATCATGGTGAATTCAGGCGCTCGTCATAATAATGAAATCGAAGACATCGGCATTTTTCCTTTAGTTTGACAATTTTTTTTACTAATTTTTTTTTTTGGGGGGGGGGGGGGGGCTCAACACCTTTTATATCCATATAAAAACTCATTTCCATGTAAATTTGACTGAAAGTTTTAAAGGACACTCAAGTTATTAAAGTTATCAAACTTTTGACGGCCATTTTCTCACGAAGTTTTTCACTGAATACAGGCAATCCCACCTCCTTCAATTGCAAATAATTGGACTTCTATTCAAGAAAGATGGGTATTTTTTGTTGCTAAAAGCAAAACAACTGAATGAGCTTTTAGATGGTACCATTAACTCCAAGTGTCCAAAAATTGAAGAACCCCTGATTCCACCGCGTGGTGACAAATTGTATTATGCTACTGATGGTGGTTTTTCGTTTTGTTTTCCCAGTCTCTTACGTGGATGGTGTGGTCAGCCGACACAAGGGCAGGATGACCACGGAGCAGTTGTGTCTCTGGTTGTCCAGTCAGGTCAAGGAAACTGCTGGTCTGAGTGAGTACAACTTGTTGTTTTAGGGCACCTTGAACAAGTACAGGTCGTTGTTTTTAGAGTACTTTGGGTGAGCAAAAGTTGATTCTTCGACACTTTTAATGGGTACAGGCCTTTTTTTTTAGACCGCTTTGAGTGTGTACATGCCATTTTTAGAGCACTTTGAGTGAATACAGGCCCTTTTTACAGCACTTGGAGTTAGTACAGGCCTTTTTTAGAGCACTTTGAGTGAATATATGCCATTTTTAATGGCATTTTGATTGAGGATAAGATGATTCTTGTGCACTTTGAGGGAGTACAGGCCTTTTTTAGAGCACTTCGAATGAGTACATGCTTTTTTTTAGAGCTTTTTGATTGAGGATAAGTTGATTCTTGTGCACTTTGAGTGAGTTCAGGCCTTTTTCTTGGGTACTTTGAGTGAGTACGTGTTTTTATCTTGACATCATATTTCTTGGGTACTTTTGAAATGTGCAGTATACATGCGATTTATTATCATTATCATAACCTCATAACCAAGAGGCATTTCTCGCTGTCATGCGAATGAAGCTTTTTTCGTTGTCTTCCCTCGGCAGAGAATCCTCACACGGTGTTCCCGCTGCCTCGCACGTGGACACCCGAGCCCAAGGAAGAGGCTGGCCTGAGCCTGTTCTTGAACCCAAAACCTTCCACAAGGGTCATAGACGCTATCAGTAAGTCATTACCACTGGATTTCTTCTGATGATAATAATAATAATCAGCATTTGTATAGGGCAAATTTCCGTTTAACAGTAAGCTCTAGTGGGTGGTTGGTGGGTGCTCTGGTGTGGTTTGCTCCTTATTTCCTATCAAACATCTGTCGTCTTTATCTCTCCTCCTTCTTTTTTGTGTTTGTTACTCTCTTGTGACACATCTATTCTTCAGCACTTCATGACCTTTTTGTGTTGCGAGTGCCATAAAACTATTACTAAAACTAAAGCAAGCTCTATGCGCTTTACAATCTGTATTACTTTCTAGAATAGGAAGCATTTCGCCAGCGTTTCTGTCTATCTGCCGTGCTGCTTCCCTGCACTTTATGACGATATTGTGTCGATGTTGTTCTCTCTACTCGAAAACTCAAAAACTTTTAGCTGATGTCATGGCATTTTGATTTAAAATGCATAATTCTGTATCGGCCGATATTAAAAGATATGCTCATTCCCTAAGTGCTGGGGTTTAAAGAGTGTCACTGGTAGGTCCTGTTTCCTGTCATTCCGGCTGTTGTTTCTGGCTCTCTGTCTTTTTCCCAGCACTCTCTGATCATTATAACGTCGATCGATATTCTTCTCTTTACTAAACCAGACAAATAATGAGACCGCTGATAAATTGGCTCTGTGATGGATTTGGGTTGTTCCATTGGCAGTAACTGTGCCATGAAAGAAGTTTTAAAAGTTGAATGTCTTCAAAAAACATGTCATGGGTTTTATTCCTGATGTCTAATTTTTTTTAGAATTTGAGAAATTTACAATTTTTGGGAAGCTTGGAGGGTGCCACCTGAAGACCTCATGGTGATTTTGACGTCTTGGTGACCCCCCCTCCCTCCCCCCTCAAAAAAAAAGTGGAGACTGGCAGTTTTCATATTCATAGCTCCTAAGGAAAAACAGGAGAAAAAAAAGCTTTAGAATCTCAGCAAGCAAAGACTAGACTGGAAGTTGCCTCGTTTTCTTCATGGGTGGTTGGCGGGTGCTCTGGTACGGTTTACTCCCATCTTTCTTATCAAACATCTATCGTCCTTACCTCCCTTCCTTCTTTTCTTCGTATGTGACTCTCTAGTAACACCTCTAATTTTGGCACTTATATGGCTGGTGCTCTGGTGTGGTTTACTCCTTTTTTCCAATCAAACATCTGTCATCCTCATTTCCCCTCCTTCCTTTCTTTGTATGTTACTCTCTAGTGACACCTCTAATCTCCGGCACTTATATTACCTTATTGTGGTTGCAAGTGCCATAAAACTCGTACAAAAACCAGTGTCTCCCCTCTCAGGGAAGGAGCCCCCGACTGTGATAGACCAGGACGTGGTGCAAGGGGAGGAAGACGTCCGGTACTTTGCTCCCGACAACACAGAGTTACTCTCCCTGGAAAGAGCCGTCTTACAGGACCCGACAGACGCCGCCATGTGGCAGCGGCTAGCAGACAAAAAGCTGGCGGATCCCGACAGGTGAGTTTGTCTCATTGTGGTTGGGTTGCGGTATTTTGTTTCAGTATTAAGATTTTTTTTTGATTTTTTATTTTTTATTTTTTGGCATTGTCAACTGTTTTGGTTTTTTTCTCTTGGCGCGTTTTCGTATTGTTTTTTTCTTATGGTAAAAATCAGTTGGATTCTCCTAGAGGGGATGGTTGGAGGGTGCCACTGATTGTTTTTAATCCAGTTACTCTTTCAGAATATGCTCTTCGGCCCAAAGGGGGCTACTGGTTATGTCCTACTTTTTCTTTCCCTCCCTGTTTTTTTAACGTCAGTCTATCTGTCTCGTTTTTTCCCAATATTAGAGGCTAAGGTATTGTGTCAATTTGCTTCTCTTTACTCCAACTACAAACCTTCCCAAGGCTTTAAAATATTCTTTCTGATAGCTAGGAATCAAACTCTCTACACCCCTCGGGGGGGTGCCACTGACTAAAGTGTCATTAGGCCATTCCCAAAGGGGGGACATTTCTCGTTCTAATGCACAGAAGAATTGTAAATGGGCTGATCCAACAATGTCATGCTCATAACTGTGCCTGAACTACAACAGGGAACTGCTGCTTTTTCTTTCCTAATCCTTACTATCGGCATTATCCTCTACTTCTTTTGTATGTTTGTCACACTCTTGTGCCCCGCTATTTCCAGGGTGCCTTGATAGTCGAAGCAGACTTTGTGCTGTTGAAGCTAGAGAGGTGAGCAGAGTAAGTCTGATTCCCTGTAAGGACTTCTCTGTTGACACCCACCCCTTGGCGCTCATATGACCTTATGCAGTTGTGAGCGCCGTAAAACCTCTTCTAAAACAAAAACAAAATCTCTACTTTTTTTGCCACCTGAATACCTCCCCCCCCCCCGCCCCCCCTCAAACAAGTCGCCACTTGGAAAAAGTTTGTACACCTCAAAAACTTTTTAGAGTGGGTTGTTGGTGGGTGCTCTGGTGTGGTTTGCTCCTTCTTTCCTGTGAAACATCTGTCATCCTTATCTCTCCTCCTTCTTTTTTGTGTATGTTAATCTCTTGTAACACCTCTAATCTTCGGCACTAAATAACATAATTGTGCTGCAAGTGCAGTGGTGGGTGGTTGGCGGGTGCTCTGGTTTGGTCTGCTCTTTCTTTCCTATCAAACATCTACCATCCTTATCTCCCTTCCAGCTTTTTTGAGTTTGTTACTCTCTTGTAACATCTCTAATATTCGGCACTTATATGACCTTACTGTGTTGCGAGTGCTGTAAAACTTCTACTAAAACTAAACTAAAACTAAAAACAAGTGCAGTGAAACACGTACTAAAATGAAAATAAAACCTTTATGATATCTTTCTTAGTCCACCAGAATGTTTAAGGAAAACAAAAAAAAGTGTATTTCCTGGTTCCTCAGATCGGCTCGTGAATGCATGGACAACGCGCTGAATGTGTTGGCACGGGGGCTCGAGGCGAACAGGCACGCCTGTACGCTGTGGCAGCGTTACCTGGCTCTGTACTGTCGACACCCGGAGGCCGACAACTTCCTGCAGTTCTGTCGGACGGGCCTCGAGTACGCCCCTTCATACGACATCTGGTTCCTGGTATGGCTGGCTTGACATTATCAAAGATCATACATAACAGGATAGTTCACTTCTCTCTTTGAGCCCATTAAAAAAGTATCCTCAAAATCCGGTGGCGCCCTCTTCGAAAGAGTGCGGACTTTGCGGACAGAGTTACCCTACTGGTGTGAAAAGCAATAGAACTGAAGCTTACAAACTGTGTTATTCCTATTCTTCCTCTGCAAAAACGAAAGAGAACTTCAAAACAGATACTGCAGCGCCATCTGAACCAGTGTGCAGACTTCCGCAGACACTTTTTTGGCTGAGTGAACTATCTAGTTATCTATGATCTTTGACGTTATTATTTATCCTGCGATTAAAGCGAGTAAATTTCATTATGTGATATATCAGCTGATTTAATCAGCCATAATTTGAGCTGCTATTTCTATTTGTTTACCCCGTTTTTACATATCACCAAACATTTCAACTCCTTCACAAATGAGTTCTATTTCAGAGATAACATGGCCTGTGAAAAATAGGAACATCTCATTGAAACCAAGGTAAAGGTTTACATAGGCGGCTGTGTGTGGTGTCAGCTCTTTTACATCGCCTACTCCTAAATTATCTAAATTTTGTCGATAGGGGCTTATAAGAACACTTTAAAAAATAAAAGATGTAAGAGTGATGCTGTGTCTTTCTCTCTCTGCAGTACCTCAACTCGCTGAAGACGTACTCTGAAAAGGATGGGGCCTGTAACCAAGCCTTAAACTTCTTAGACACAGGCTCAGGAATTGAACCCAAGTCTTCCGTGTCTTTGGCGGACAGAGAATCCCAAGGTCAAGGAGGTGACGATGACACATGTTTGACAGGTAAATGTTCGATGTATTTTTTTTTTCCAGCAGGAATCAAGTTAATTTAGTTCTGAGAAAAATATAGGAATGGGTTGTGCTTCCATTTTTTCTACGGCACTTCTCCTCTCTTTCTTATAAAAGAAAAAGGAATGGTTGGTAGGAGGGCCCCCACTTGCTGGTCCCTTTTCTTTTCTTGTCCTCTGTTGTTTCTGTCTTTCTGCCCAGCTTTACTGCGGGTGGTTGGCAGGTACTTTCGTGTGGTTTGCTGCTGCTTTCCTATCAGCTGTCTACCGTCCTTATCTCTCCACCATCTTTTTTGTGACAGTTACTCTCTTGTAACAACTCTAATTTTCAGCACTTAAATGACCTAATTGTGTTGCAAGTGCCATAAAAACAAATGTCTCGCTTTTTTCCTGCACTGAATGATCTTTATTGCGTCTATGCGCTTGCTTCACTTTAACTCAAACGTTGATACTGGTACTTGAAAAATTTTGTTGGTGTGTTGTAGGCATTAACTTTTTTGTTTTTCCTTTTTTTTATAATTCATTTATTTTTTTTTAGAATTACTTCTCTCTCCTCCCCCCTCTTCCTCCTCCTCATCCTCTATCTGCTCCTGTTCACCCTGCACCTTTTCCTTCTCGTCATCTTCCTGTTCCCCCATCTCTCCCTCCCCCTCCTCCTCTTCCTGTATCCTTGTTTTCCCTGAAAATAACACCATTACCTCCTACCTCCAGATGTCCCCAAGTCCCCCACCTCCACAGACAAAAGCACACGGTCTCATCAAGCTCTGGAAATGATTCTGTACAAGGCTTGTCTGAACTTGCTCTCTGGACGGCTGAAAACCACTCTCAACTTCTTGCAGGTAGGTCATAATAATAATAAAAATAGATAGCATTTGTATAGGGCAAATTCCCGCTCAGCAGTAAGTTCTATGTGTGCTAAAGCGAGGTATAGCGGACTTGCGCGAGTTGAACTCCTGGAAAAAGATTTTCAGAATAGATAATGCCCTTTTTTAAAATGTAAATCCCTTGACCATATTAGGAAGAGGGTGAGAAAACTTGTCTTGAAAAACGTAGAAGACACACATGTCTAATCAGCAGGAGACCAAAAGCGTAATTGTAAATGGGCTGATTTATCAATGTCATGCTCATACTGTGCCGAAACAACATAGGGGGAACTACTGCTTTTTCTTTCCTAATCCCTACTATCGTCATTTTTTCTTTACTTCTTTTGTATGTTTACAACACTCTTGTGACCCGCTATTTCCGGGGTGCCTTGATAGTCGAAGCAGACTTTGTGCTGTTGAAGCTAGAGAGGTGAGCAGAGTAAGCCTGATTCCCTGTAAGGACTCTTCTGTTGACATCCACCCCTTGGCGCTCATATGACTTTATGCAGTTGCAAGCTCCGTAAAACCTTACTAAAACTAAAAAAGACGAAAGGCAATGTTGTTGCACGTTCCAAACCATTGCGCATAAATCAGAAACACGCATTTGTATCATTCAAAGTACGGATGCTGTTGCCTGCCTTTTTAAGTTTCAGATTAATTAAGAAAATGGAATTGCAAAATCTGTATGAATAAGAAAGCTGTGTGTTATTGTTTGGTTTTTTTCTAGTGCCCCTAAAAGAGCACGTCTTCAGGAATTGTTGAATGACTAGAAGGCGTTGTGTGTCTTCAATGAATGTCATTTTTACAAAACTTTTACCAAGATTTTTTAAATGAAGTTTCAGAGAATCATTTTACAATGGTGCCAATTTTCTGGATGAATCCAAAAATCCAGATTTATCAAATTATCCGGATTTTACCGAACTTTGGGCTTATAATGTATAAAAATAGTCTTTATACAAGATGCATTAGACAATATGATCCGTATACTTCGAGTCCCTGGGTGCGTGTTTCCGCTGGAGTCTTAGTTTTAGTAGAGGTTTTACGGCGCTCGCTACTGCATAAGGTCATATGAGCGCCAGTCATTGGGGTCTGAAAAGTTCAAGACTTTCTTTTGCAACTAGATCTAGTTGACATGTCTGATTTTAAAAATTGCTGTTGGAAAACGTTTGCCTATTCCTTCGAATCTGTTTGGTAACAGAGGCTGGAAAAAGTGAAGTAAGATAAAAACTGTCAGATCTCCCATGTTTTTCTTCCCCCGTTTAGTCTGTGCTTTGCCTCAAGTTTGCTTTGTCCCGCAATTCCGCAAGGTAACAGAGGCAGGAAAAAGTGAAATGAGTTGAAGACTTGGATCTCCCGTGTTTTTCTTCCTCCGTTTAGTCTGTGTGAAAATTATTGAATCTCCTGTGTTTTTGTTCTTCTGTTTAGTCTGTGTGAAAATTATTAGATCTCCTGTGTTTTTTTCCCTCGGTTTACGAGTAGTCTGTGTGAAAACTATTTGATCTCCCATGTTTTTCTTCCTCCGTTTCGTCTCTGTGAACACTGTAGGATCTTTCGTGTTTTTGTTCCTCGGTTAAGTCTCTGTGAAAACTGTTGGATCTCCCGTGTTTTTCTTCCTCTGTGTAGTCTGTGCTTGGCCTCAAGTCGACACCATCCACCCCGCTGCGAGCCTCGTCGCTGCTCACTACTGCTGACCACCTGGTGCTGTGGCTGTGCTACATACACGTGCTGGAGTGGCACCAGCTGCCCCCGGACCTCTACAGCCCCACGGACCAGAACCCCGGACGTTTGCTCTCAAAGGTAGGACCCACTTTGCTTCTAGTGGGTTTGAATGTAGATGATGTCAGTCATAATTGTTTGGTTTTTATACACTATTCCCCTCTTAGGGCGGCACTAATGTACGTTGTTTTGTTTTTGTTTTGGGGGGCGGTTCGTATTGTCATGTTCTGTCACAATGGTTTTGTTTTTTCTACCCTCTTCCTTCCCCTCTCAGTTCATCTCTAATGTATTTTGTATTTTTTATTTTGTCTCGTTCAGTCACAATGGTTAGTGGGTGATTGGCGGGTGCTCTGGTGTGGCTTGCTTGTTCTTTCCTATCAGACAACTATCATCTCTATCTCCTCTTTATATGACCTTACTAAAACTAATGTACTGGGGGGGGGGGGGGGGGGTATGTATTTGGTTTTTCTGCACAATTCCACTCTCACAGCATCTCTAATGAACATAATTTTTGTGTATATCGTTGTGTCCAGGCGGTCACTCTCCACTGGCCAGAAGCCCGGCCTCTGTACTCCAGCCGAGACACGCTGATCAAGCTGCACAAAAAGGCCATACGTGTTGGGGACAAAGCTGTCCTTGACCTTGAGGCGACCCGCCACTACGTGCAGGTGGTCAGGAGTCTGTTCGCGCTGTTGTCTCTGGAAAGGTTGGTTTGATCCATTGATTCTGTGGCATTGGGTGTGTCGTGGTGTGATCTCTTGGGTATGGTCTCAGAGAACAGGTTTTGAGAACTCGAGGGTTAATCTCACCTGTTGAGAGGATTAGAAATTCATCTCACCTTTTGTTAGAGTTAGAGTTGAGAGGGTTAGGAGTTTATCTCACCTGTTGAGAGAGGGTTAGGAGTTTATCTGTCTCACCTTTTGAGAGGGTTAGAAGTTAATCTCACCTGTTGTTAGAATTATTAAGAGTTTAGGGGTTTATCTCACCATTTGAGAAGATTAGGAGCCTTAGGGATTTTTTATTTTTTATTTGCCATTGAGTTATTCAAAATTTTGGGGGCAAGATAGCATTCAAAATATTTTTTATGGCGGAATTTCAGTCAAAATATTTTATGGGATGGAATCTCATTCAAAAGATTTTTATGGCGGGACTTTATTCAAAACATTTTTGGGATGGGATCTCCTTCAAAATACTCTTCACCCCCCGGGGCGGTGCTACTGACTGAAGTGTCTTTAGGGCATTCCCAAAGGGGGGAACACTAACATCTCGAGTTCTTTGCACTGTAGAATTGTAATTGTAAATGGACTGATTCATCAATGTCATGCTCATAGCTGTGCCTGAAATGCAGCAGAGAACTGCTGCTTTTTCTTTCCTAATCCTTTCTATTGTCATTTTCCTCTACTTCTTTTGTATGTTTGTCACTCTCTTTTGACCTGCTATTTTGGGGTGCCTTGATAGCCAAAGCAGACTTTGTGCTGTTGAAGCTAGAGAGGTGAGCAGAGTAAGTCTGATTCCCTGTAAGGACTTCTGTTTTGACATTCACCCCTTGGCGCTCATATGACCTTATGCAGTTGCGAGCGTCATAAACCGTCTACTAAAACATAAAACAAAATACTTTTTTGTTATGGCAGGGTTTCATCCAAAATATTTTTTGGACGGAATCTCTTTCAAAATATTTTTCTGGCTGGATTTCAGGCCCGCTGAAGCTGTCAGCTTAAGCCGCAGCGTCTTGTCCTCAAGGAACTTGGAAGAAATCTGGCTGGCCACAGCTGACCTCTACGCCTCGTTCAAAGACAAAGATGGCGTGAAGCAGGTGAGGTTTGTGAGTTGACCAGGCTTGCCCATCATCATCATCGTCGCCTTTCTCACCCTGCACCAGGATATTGGCCACAGACAATCACTTTCCACCTTTCTCTGTCCTGGGCTAGCCTCTTGATGTTATTCCATGGCTTCCCGCTTTTCTGTCCTCCGTCTCCCAAGATTGAAAAATAAAAAGCAGTGTTTGTCCGTGTTTTTGTAACTGTCTGTTTTTACTGGGTTGGGTAGTTGGCCCTCCGCAAACTTACACTTTCTGGGAGACCAGACCTGTGCTCCTTTAGTCGCCTCTTACGACATGCAGTATCACGGCAGGTGTATTCTTTGTTCCCCTATAGTAAAACTATGGGGCCCCCCCACCTACAGGGGCAAGGCTGTCCCAAATTCCGCGAGACCATCCCAGGAAATTTGAGAGGACATTTACCATACTACACCAAAACCAGTCTCCCTTAATTATTTTTGTTGTTAAGTAATCTGATCTGCTGTAAGCTGACAAAACATCTTTTTTATATTCACAGCAGTTTCGAGAAACAGGATTTTTTTGCCAGCATAACCGTTGAAAAATAGAGTTATTACGAAATTTTAATTCAAATTTATTCAAAAACTAGACACAGTTTCACTTTGAATTTTTCACACAAGTAGAGTAACCGATCAGTCTTTCCATTTAGCAAATAAAAAATGTTGACGCCAAAATGAAAAAAGGCGTTTTGTTAGCTTACAGCAGTGATGTCATTACATTGGGTGCCTCTGACTGGGTTTTTGAAAAAGTTGGCAAGCTTGGTTCACTCTGAATTGTCATTGTATCATCAGGCATTAGTAGAAGGCAAAAGAAGCAGAGGTAGACCAAGCACAGTTTACTCACAGAACTTGAACAGATGAGAGACGGGGAAAGACCAGGATAATATACAATTTTTGAAAGTGCAGAGTGGAAAAGTGAGTGGCGAATCATGATTACTGATGTCCACTTCAAATCTGACACCAGATGATGATAACATTTGTAAACACTTTTGCAAGGACAGTTAGACATATGCAATTTTTCACATTAAAAAAATTTCTTAGCTCTCCCTCTTTCTCTCTGTCTGTCTGTCTTGTTTTTCCTCTGTGCTAAATGAACGTTACTGGGTCAACATGCTTCTCTTTACTCAATTTCAGACTGTAGTTTTCATGGAGCATTGTGGCCATTGTCACACTTACCCATTGTAAACTGTTGTTCAACAACAACAACAACAACAACAATCCATCTGCATCTGTGGTGAAGTGGGTTGTTGTTGTTGTTATTGATCCAGCAACAGCTGAGCTCTCGTCGTTCTGTCCAATGCCATATAGTGAGAAGTGCAGGTTTGCTGCAGTTGCTGTAATGTTCCGTAAAGTGTGTAGTCAATGTTAGGTCTCGGAGGGAGAAGAGTAGCTCTGATGTCATTTAGAGCTGTGCAGTGGAACAGGTGATGATCCACAGTGTCATATGTATAGTCACACAAGGGACACATTAGGGGAAGTTCTGGGTTTATTCTGTTCAAGTGAAAGTTGAGCTGTTTATGTTCTGTTCGTAGGCGAAAGATCGTGGGCATAGTGGGTATATGCTTCACTGTCGCACACAGAAGAGAGTTCGATTCCCATGTGGCGAGGTTTTTTAAAATCAAGTATCTCCATCTGCCTATGCGGTCGTTGTATCACCGTGTGCCCAGGTTGGTTGGCGGCAGCCTTTTGGTCAATAAAGCAGCCTACCTCCTAAATGATGTAACTGGTGTTGATCGAGATGGAAAAGGTCTACAGATACAATTACAACAGCGTTCTCAATTTAGCACACTTTTACTCGGGGGTGTTTGGCGGATGCTCTGGTGTGGTTTGCTTCTTCTTTCCTATCAAACATCTATTGTCTTTATCTCTCCTCCCTCTTTTTTGTGTTTGTTACTCCCTCTAATCTTCGGCACTTATATGACCTTATTGTGTTGCAAGTGCCGTAATACTCTTACTAAAAACAAACACTTTCACCCCCAGGTGTTCCAAGAGGCTGTGAAAGTTCATGAACACTCGGCAAAGCTGCACTTTTATTGGAATTCATTCCTTATGTCAGAGGTAAGTCCAAATATTCACTGGCAAGGCACAGGCCAAAGTTGAGAGTGGATGTTTTATCTCAGGTTGCACACTTGCACAAATTACCATTCCCTAAAATATATAATTGACAATGCCTAAGATGGGATCCCAAGGGGAGGAGGAAGAGGGGAAGGCCGAATTCCATGTAGGAGTGAGATGTAGAGGCAAATCTCAGGAATAAGGGGCCCAGCTGGCTGGAGGTGGAGAAGATTGCTTCAAACAGAAACATGTGAAGAGCCCTTCTTTGCGGCCTATACCTGTGTTGTTCGGGCTTCGCATATGAAGATAACCATGACTTCACAAATTGGTCTGTTGACAGTGACTGTGGGTCTGGAGATGGCTGATTAGTTCTATCCGGGCTCGGAAGGTTCGCCCACATTGTGTGCATGGGTAGTCTGCTGTTGGGCTTGTGGTGGAGGCAGGTCTAGACTTGCGCACGTTGCGTTTTTGTTTGACTTCGGCGATTCGCTTAGCTTCTGCTGTTTTGGTTCCCTTCGTTAGATTGCAGCGCCACGCTGGACGATCTTGGGCCAGCGTTTCCCATGAGTCGTTCAGGATTCCAAGTTCCTTTAGAGAGACTTTGAGGCAGTCCTTGAAACATTTTTTCTGCCCTCCAACTGAGCACTTGCCATGGAGCAGCTCTCCATACATCAGCTGCCTATACTCAATGAAAGAGGTGGATGAGATGATGAGAAAGTATGATTTGCCAATCTCATTTTTTGCATTATATTTATGATTTGAGTCACCCAGTGCCTTGTATTCCTACACAGTAGTGTCCCTTATAACATAACGTGAACAGTTTGAATTTATGAGGGTTTTTTTTTTTAATCACAAAATCAAGTCGCGTGCAAAGGAAAAAACGACAAAAAAAGCTAGTTAGCAGTAGTTGCTGCTGTTGTAGAAATGAAGACTTTTGCCACTCCTGTGCAGTAGTGAGATGATGCATGGAGCATCCCGTCTTCCTAAGACCCCAGTTCTAGATTCAAGTAATTCAGGATGGAATGATCATGACTTAAGCTGAGTCGAGGGTTTTCCTGTGTATTCTGCAGCTCATCTCTGAATGTTTCTTTCAATCCTTCCCTGTCACACACAGAAGAGAGTTCGATTCCCATGTGGCAAGGTTTGTTGGGTTTTTTTTATCAAGCATCTTTGTCTGTCTACGAGGACATTTTGCTCAGATTGGCCATGATCTTTTAGGCAGGAAAGCCGCCCACTTGCTAAATGAAGTTACTTGTAGTGATGGGAGTGGAGAAGTCTACCGTTAAAATTACAATAGTTTTCTCAATTCGGCGCTCGAAGTTTTTGCTTATCGTTAACTGCATTTGTACATTTTGCACTGAGATGTTTGGGGTTTTTTAAAATTCTTTTTATGTTTTTTTTTCCTCTCCAGGGAGAAACTGAGGAGGCCCTCTGCAATCTGGAGCAATTTGTCATCAACCAGTTTGACGTGGACACGAGAGAATCTCAACGTTGTGACCCCAACCAGCTCTACGGGTATCCTCATCTTTTCTTTTTTCATATAATGATAATAGAAATGCAGTCGAAATTGTCGAAGACCTCTGTTTGTTGTCAGGGAGAAAAGTGGCTGTCTAAGACAGGTCATCGTCTTAGGCTGTGTCGTTGGAGTTTTAAAAAGAAGAGAAAAAAAAGGCACGTGGAGAAGTGCAAGTAGGAAATGGTCGTTTGTACAGGTGACTCTCTTGAGTTTGTGGTGGTTAAGCAAGTTCGATTGTGATAATAATGACAATATATAAATATAACGACGACAATGGTTATAGTAATAATATAATAACGATGATGATAATACTGACAATAATAATAATGATAAATGATTCCTATTTGATCTGAATTGATTTGATGCTGCCTAAAAACATGTACATGTGGGGGGGGGGGGGGGTGGCAAAGAAAAACTTTGTTGGTTGGCCATATTTAGCTCCATCCTCCACCTGGCCTTGAAGCAGCCAAAGACTGGGACAAGTTTGAGAGAAAACAATCACTGACTGCCGTGCCGTGAAGATGTTAGGTGCTTCGCTGTTGTGCGCAGAAGATGGTGTGGGTTTGATTCACTTATGTGGGGAAGTTTTATATTGCCACTTCTGGACAATAAGGAGTTATCTTATAAAGGCTAAAACAGCACCTGGACATGGATGGCTGGTGCCTCTATAAATAAATCATTGATGGTCCGGAGTTATCTTATCTTATCTTTCCTTATCTTATCTTATCCTATCTTATATTAAGTTATTCCACCTTATCTTATCCTATCTTAACTTACATTATATTATCTTATCTTGTGTTATCCTACCTTATCTTACCTTACCTTGCATACCTTACCTTAACCTTATCCTCACCTCGCCTCACCTCATCTCACCTCACCTTATTTTAAATTGCCTTACCTTATCTCATCTTATCTCCTCGGTGGTCCGACAGTCAGTTGTTGGGGCAGCAAGAAGCCTTCTCCCTGCAGATGTTGCGGATCAAGCCACAGGCAGGAGGGGACGAAAAGCACAAGAACATCTACCTCTGGCTGTGCTACAGGTGAGCTCATCGGCAGAATTTTTGGCCGCCGCCGTCTGTGGTCTAGGGGTCAGGCACTTCGCCGACGCAGGCAGGAAACCCTGAGTTTGGTTCCCGAATGGGGAGAAAAATTTCAGCGAGTGTCTCGGTTTTTCTTTGATGGGATGTTGTGTCCCTTTCAGCTCGGGTTGGCTGTGACAGGCAGGGTTGGAAGCCCGCCTCCTAAATGATCTAAATTGTGTTGGTTGTGCAGGGAAAAAAAATCAACAAAAAGACAGGTACTTTAACTTGGAAAAAAGAATACGGTGATCTGAAGAATTTCTGACTTAAAATAGGAGGGTTGTGTAGCACAATAGAAGTGGGCGCGATAGAAGTGATCTTTATTATTTTTATTATTATTATTTTTCTTTATTTTTCTATTTTTTTATTATTTTTATTTTTGCTACTACAGTGTGATGTAGGTGACTGGAGAGCGCCATTGGTAGGTCTGACGTCTCTGCTGGCCCTATGTTGTGACTGTCTATCTCAGCACTTAATGGCTTTGATTGTGTTGAAGTTCTTCACTTTGCTCAAACAAACACTACAAGCCGCCCTTCCATAACATCGCATTTACTTGTTCCTTGTGGGTGGTTGGCGGGTGCTCTGGTGTGGTTTGCTCCTTCTTTCTTTTCTAACATCTATTGTCTTTATCTCCCCTCCTTATTTTTTGTGTTTGTTACTCCCTTGTGACACCTCTAATCTTCGGCATTTATATGACCTTATTGTGTTGCAAGTGCCGTAAAACTCTTACTAAAACTAAAACTTGTTCCTTCCGCAGTCTCTTGTTAGAGCTACAGGGAGAGAGAGTGAACACGGTGGAGATCTATGAGCGGTCCCTGACCCATGCTCAGACTTCGGACGACCTCGTTGTTGCTTGGCAAAAGTAAGTACGGAGTTGCTTCTGAAAATTTTGTTATCAGATATCTGTTGTCCTTATCTCTCGTCCTTCTTTTGTGTGTATGTTAGTGGGTGGTTGGCGGGTGCTCTGGTTTGGTTTGCTCCTTCTTTTTTGTGTATATGTTACTCTTTTGTAACACATCTATTTTTTGGCTTTTATGTGAACTTTTTGTGTTGCAAGTGCTGTAAAACTCTTTCCAAAAACTAAACTAAAACTAAAATGTTGTATCTGTACACACTAAATTTGTTCAATAAAAGGGTTAAACGTCCTGATTTCTACTCACCTCAGGGTTGGTTGGAGGGTGCCACTCGTAGGTCTTACTATTTTTTTCTTTCCCTCTGTTTTTCTGTTTGTCTGTCTCCCTTGCTTTTCTCCAGCACTTAATAAGCGTTACTGTTTCGATGTGCTTCTGTTTGTTCTGATTTTTTTTTAAGGCGTTTTATCAGCAAAACCATTTCAAAGGCGTTCCTCCGAAATTTGAAAGCTAATTTATTCAAAAACTAGTGGCAGTTTCGCTATGATTTTTTAAACACAAGCAGGGTAACTGATCAGGCTTTTGATTTAGCAAATGAAAAAATGGGCGCCCAAAATTTTTTTAACTCTTTATCTCTGAGGGGGGTAAACCCACTACGCCAGGGCCATTTTGTGGTGCTAAATCTAAAAATGACAAAAATGTCATTAAATGGGTCATTAAATCGAAAAAAGCAAACCTATTTTGATAGTTCTTCATCTAATGAATGAACTTTCAGTATCGGAGACCTGTTTTCGGCAATTGCCGCAAAGTAATTTGACGTCAAAGTCATCGTAAAGGAATGTGCCGGAGCCGCTGTCAGCGACTCACCAGCACAGTGGTTCCGACCGCGAGCTGCTTGGAGCAGTTTGCAGGAGATAAAAAGTTAAGGCCTAATGCCTCAACCGTGTCTTTGTTCCCAGCTATATCGGCTTCTTACTCCGGACGGAAGCGGCCAGCCCCGAAGATCTTCACAGTCTCCTGTCCCGCTCCATCATCTCCATGCCGACCAAATCTCCCGTCCCGCTCCGGCCAACTGCCCACTGGCTCGACTACAGACACTGCAACACACTGGTGGAGGCCTGGCTGGCAGTGCTGGACGGGGCCAATCGTCTTGACGTGGCAGAGTTTTGCCTGGGCTGCATGCCGGCTAACATGCAGCTTTTACTACGGTTTGAAATACGCCTTTTTACGTAGCCCTCGCTCTCTCTTCTGTACTTTGCTCCGCTTGGTTTGTGTGTTTGAAATACGCCTTTTTACGTATCCCTCGTACTCCCTACTGTACATTGCTCCTCTTGGTCTGTGTGTTTGAAATACACCTTTTTACGTAGCCCTCGTACTCCCTTCTGTGTTTTGTTCCTCTTTGTCTGTGTGTTTGAAATACGCCTTTTTACATACCCCTCGTACTGCCTACTGTGTTTTTTTGTTCCTCTTGGTCTGTGTGTTTGAAATACGCCTTTTTACGTAGCCCTCGTACTCCCTTCTGTGTTTTGTTCCTCTTTGTCTGTGCTGTGTGTTTCGGAGTTTGAAGCGTGGGTGGTTGGCGGGTGCTCTGTTGTGGTTTGATCCTCCCTTCCTATCAAACATCTGTCGCTTTTTATTGCTCCTCGTTCTTTATCTTTGTAAATTATTCAATAGTAGCTTTTCAAATCTTCAGCATTTTATGTGACCTAATATGTGTTGGAGATGCTGTTAGTGTGCTGTTAGCGGGTGCTCTGGTGGGGTTTGCTTCTTCTTTCCAATCAAACATCTATCGTCTTTATCTCTCCTTCTTTTTTTGTATTTGTTGCTCTCTTGGAACACCTCTAATCTTCGGCACTTATATGACCTTATTGTGTTTCAAGTGCGGTAAAATTTTAACTAAAACTAAACATATGAGGTTTGCTCCCCATTTCCTATAAAACATCTGTCGCTTTTATTGTTCCTCGTTCTTTATCTTTGTAAATTACTCAGTAGTAACATTTCAGGTCTTCAGCATTTTATATGACCTAATGGCGTGGCAGATGCTGTTAAATTCTTATTGAAACAAAAACAGTTTGAATGCAACACTTTGTATGACCTTATTGTGTGGGTGGTTGGCAGGTGCTCTGGTTTTGGTTTGCTTCTTCTTTCATATCAAACATCTATCGTCCTTATCTCCCCTCCTTCTTTTTTATGTTTGTTACTCCCTTGTAACACTTCTAATCTTCTGGTGCTTATATGACCTTGTGCAGTCGCGAGCGCCATAAAACCTCTACTAAAACTAAACTAAAATACATTTATTCTTCAGCACTTATATGACCTTAAAAGTGCCGTAAAACTCTTACTAAACTAAAGCTAAAAAAAACTTTTATGACTTTTCTCCAGCACTAAATGGCTGTTATTTTGTAGATATGCCTCTTTTTTTACTCAGAACGCCAGAACATATTTTTTTTTTTCTCTCTTTTTTTTCCCCCTTGCAGAGTGGTAGAGCTATGCCTGGCCAACAAGGAGACTCGTCGCGCCTACAGCTGGTGCAAGATGGTCGCCGCACAGACAGAGAAACCAGCCAACCTGGCGTTTTGGAGAATGTAAGCGCAAAATGAAATCAGGGAGATACTTGGTATGGCACTAACCTGCTGTCCACAGTGAAAGGACGCAAACTGTAATAACCCTTTGGGGCGGTGATACTGACTGAAGTGTCTTTAGGCCATTCCCAAATGGGGGACATGTTCTTATGCACAGTAGAATTGTAAATGGGCTGATTTTTCAATGTCATGCTCATAACTGTGCCTGAACTGCAGCAGGGAACTGCTGCTTTTTCTTTCTGAATCCTTACTATCGTCTTTTATCCTCTACTTCTTTTCTTTGTTTGTCACTCTCTTGTGAACTGCTATTTTCGGGGTGCCTTGATAGTCGAAGCAGACCTTGTGTTGTTGAGGCTAGAGAGGTGAGCAGAGTAAGCCTGGTTCCCTGTAAAGACTTCTCAGTTAACATCCACCCCTTGGCGCTCATATGACCTCATGCAGATGCGAGCACCATAAAAACTCTACTAAAAACACACTAAAATTCTCGTGATTGGCTTACAATTATTATTCCGCTATCAGTTCTCTTTCCGTTGACTTATTGTTTATTGTATTCCCTTTTTAGTTGACGCATTATTCCCAATATATTTCTTATGAGGTTTTGGATTGGGAGTACTCATACCCCCTGGGGCAGTGCCACTGACTGTAGTGTCTTTAGGCCATTCCCAAAGGGGGGACATTTCTCATTCAAGCATAGTAGAACTGTAAATGGACTGACTCATGTCACGCTCATAACTGTGCCTGATCCACAACAGGGAACTGCTGTTTGTACTTTCCTGATCCTTACTATTGTCATTTTCCTCTACTTCTTTTGTATGTTTGTCACTCTCTTGTGACCTGCTATTTTGGGGTGCCTTGATAGTCGAAGCAGACCTTGTGCTGTTGAAGCTAGAGAGGTGAGCAGTCTAAGTCTGATTCCCTGTAAAGACTTCTCTGTTGACACCCACCCCTTGGCGCTCATATGACCTTATGCAGCTGCGAGCGCCGTAAAACCCTCTACTATTTTTTTTTTTTTTAAAGGAGTACTCATTGCTTGAGAGTTTGTGTGGTCTAGGTGGGTGCTTCTGGTCTTATTACGTGTGATGCTCGATGGGTTTTTTTCCCCAATGATGAAATAATTCTGGGTTGTGGTGTCGTTGTTTTTTTCCTCTACAGAACGAGTGCCCTTGCCCAGGAGGAGGGAACGGCCCATGAGGTGAGTAAGAGCGTCAAACTTTTCTGTTGTTGTTGTTGTTAGCGATCCAGGTCAAACTTTTCTCAGATGTGAACGTTGAAGTGATTGTGGTTTCGTTTTTTTCTTCTGTACATTTGAAAAGGGTACTCGCTGTTACTGTATAATAGATTCCGCTGAAACAGAACACGGGTAATCCGAAAACGTTGATAAACTGAAAGAAAATAGTCTCCTTTTTTTTTTTAAACTTCGCTATTTTAGCAACCTCTCTAAACCCAAAACACAACTAAACCGAAGAAGATCCAGCCATCCCGAAGATTTCTGTATAAGCGAACTCTGCTGTACTTGTAACTCAAACTTTACTTTTCACTTTTTCATCCTCTGTTGCCGTTATACGTCGAGGGGAGATGCAGTTTTCTATGGTAGGCCAACTCTGCAGCTCTTTCAGTTGGGATGTTACAGTTACTCAGGGTTCCCATGACACCCTCAGTCCATCTTTTGCATGGCCTACCTCTTTCTTTATGTAACTCAGACTGTGACTGGAAATGTTCTTGTTGGGAAAGGAAGTTTTGTGTCTTCCATTCAATACTTTAAAAATCTTATGCTTAGTTTACATGTAGAATTTTACAATGTTTAAAGATTGTAGGGGAAAAGGGCAAAGCGACATTTTAAACATTATTTTGACTTATGCTCCATAGGACAGAAAATGTTCTTGATTGAAAAGATTTTTTTTTCTTTCATTCTTTTTTTCTAAATCTGATGTATCGTTTACATGTGAAGTTTTACAATAATTGTAGACTACGTAGGTAAAAGTAAAAAGATGTAGTGAGAACTCTCACTTCTACAAATATTGGTCAAAGTCTTGGAATTGTGTGAGTGGGTGGTTGACAGGTGCCCAGGTGTGATTTTACTCCTTTTTTCCAATCAAACATCTATAGTTCTTGTCTCTGCTCCTTTTTTACTCTGTATGTTACTTTCTAGTAACACCTCAAATCTGCAGTACTTAAATCACCTATTTCTGTTGCAAGTGCCGTAAGACTGCTACTAAAACTAAAATTTGGAGTTTTTAAGCCCTTTCCAATCATTCGCATGTAGGCGAAATACTTTTTTAATTAAGTTTTGTCATCAAGGGATGGCAATTTTATCCTTTCCTGTGTCTCTGGTGTAATGGTTAGACACTTCACCAGTGCACGCACAAGAAGTGACACCACCACCCCCCAGGGCAGTGCTACTGACTGATGTGTCTTTAGGCCATTCCCAAAGAGGGGATATTAACATATTAACTTGTTCTTATGCACAGTAGAATTGTAAATGGTCTGATTTCTCAATGTCATGCTCATACCGTGCAGGAACAACATTTGGGGAACTTTTTCTTTCCTCATCCTTACTATCGTCATTTTCCTCTACTTCTTTTGTATGTTTGTTACTCTCTTGTGAACTGCTATTTCCGCGGTGCCTTGATAGTCGAAGCAGACTTTGTGCTGTTGAGGCTAGAGAGGTGAGCAGAGTAAACCTGATTTCCCGATTGGACTTCTCTGTTGACATCCACCCCTTGGCGCTCGTATGAGCTTATGCAGTTGCTAGCGCAGTAAAACCTTACTAAAACTAAACTAAAAACTCTTACTGAAGCTAAAATGACAAACATTTCAGAAGGACCAGATGCTGGTGGGATGTGTGGAAGCTATGCCCCTGGCCGTCGCCGGATGGAAAGATGTAATGTTTTGTCAGCAGGTCATCGCGACCTCTGTGCTTTCTTGTCCTGTCTCCATTTTTAATAACAGTGAATATTAACAGTAAAAACAGTTCATAACAAAGAGTGAGCTCAAGAAGAAGTCACATTTTCACTGTTAAAAAAAAAATGGAGATACGACAAGAAAGCACTGATGTCACGAGATTTAATTAGTTGGGGACACCGCTGATTAAGCACCCTTCCAACCCCTCAAACCCCTTTTCTCAAAGTACTGATTTGCAATGATATTAACTGTTTATAATCTATTTCTGGAAATGAAGCTTTTAAAGGCTTAAAATGTGGCAAATTCTCTTCTCTGCTAGAATTTGTCTCATTGGCCATAAAAGAAGCCACAAGTTATCTTAATCCTTATTTCTTCCATTTTCGCTGAACAAATTTTCTCCTCTGCAGACGCATTGTTCGTCATTAGACATTGACAGATGAACTTTTATTATATCACATATGTTATAGCTAATGATAGACGACTTGTTTTTTAAATCAGCTTGTGTTTAAATAGAGAGGTACTATGTTTGAATCATTTTGGAAACAGGGTGGGGACACAGTTGTGAGTTTCCTCTCTCTAATCTACCCCCACCCCCACTCCCCCACCACCCAAACTCCACCACCCCTCTTCTTTCCCTGTGTCCCACCCCCCTCCCTTCCCCAATCCTCCTCCTCTTTTTCCTCCCTTCCTCCCTCCTCTACATCCCTCTGGC
>NW_004797429.1:58878-60398 GCF_000002075.1 Aplysia californica | reverse complement strand
ATCGAGTGAACATTGAGAGCCATGTTGCCACCATATCAGGATAGGCCTGAAAGTTGTAGAGTTGTGGCCTCTAGATTTCCCTCCCAACCCCCCACCCCTCCCAACCTCCAGTGAAACATTGAGGGCTATGTGGCTACAATTCAGGCTTGGTCCTTGTAGTCTTTCCCCTAGGATTGTGTAGCTGCCTTGCCAGGCTCTTTGTAGCCTCTTCCACACACACACACACAAACACACACACACACACACAGCCCTCACCCCCCACACCGTCCCGCCCTGCCCTTCCAGATTAGAAGAAATCTGTGAGGGCTATGTGGCTATCACAACCGGTTCGGCTCTTTGTAGTCTCCCCCCCCCCCCTCCTAACTAACTGAAAGTGAACCATGAGGGTTATTTTGATGCCATATAAGGCTCTTTGTAGCTTCAAATGACCCACCCCTCATCTAGCTGGAACAGAACATTGAGATTATGAGGCCACCATATAAGGCTCCTTGTAACCTCTCCCCATAACCCCTTTTACATTTATCCCTGGCCTATAAAATGAGCAGAATCTACACTTGGTCGGTATCTGTAAAACATTGTTGGCCTTATTCAAGAATTTTAAAAAGTTAGGCATGACCTGAGCGTAATGCTGTAGTTCATGGTTAGTTCATGTTGGTAGTCCTTACTTATCTCCGAGTTTCTTTTTGATCAACTGAAATTAACCTTATCAAGGTTTAGTTAATGAATCTAATTTGTGTTTCGATGGACACTAGTTTGAATAGTCAGTTTCATTTGAAAGTTATTGGAAAATAAGGAAGTAAGTAGTTCTTTGACTTTGGTCTTTTGAAGTGGACTGTTTTGACACTATCAGACACTATCGTGATAATCAAGGAGATGCTTACTCCTTTTTAGTTTGAACAAGAGAAAGAAAGGGGGAAAAAGTTTTAAAAGCTAAAAAGGGAAATTTACTCCCACGCAGGATTTCAAAGGTTAAGCAAGACTATGAAATTTTGTGCATGAACACACTCTCACACACACAGACACTACCATCCATTCCACCACACCCCTTCCCTCCCTTCCTTCCGTCAAAAACACTGGCATGCGTCCCCCGCCCTCAAAAATACTCGCGCAAAAAGTCGTCTAGTTGAGGAGTGGTGAAACTATTACGTGTTGTGCGAAGTGAAACGCTAGTCATGGTGGCTTGGTATGAGCAGCGATGCTGAACAAGTTTATCTTCACGCGACGACTGTCGTTGGGGTGTGTAAAAAACCGTTACGCTGATCGAAACGGGCCTGTGATGAAGACCACCGCCAATCACCTTTCTCCAGACCTGCTTGCCAATCGCAGTAAGTACGCTGTGATTGTTCCTACTATGGGTTTGTTTGGTTTTTCTTTTTCCTTTTCTTTTTTTTTTCTTTTTTTATATTTCTTTTTCTTTTTTTTTTTTTCGGTAGTCATGCAGCCCTGTTGTTCTTCAGTGCCTTTATTATGTTAGCGTGTGTGGATCTTGTAGCACTTTTTATGTGTATATATATATAAAT
>NW_004797429.1:53077-58738 GCF_000002075.1 Aplysia californica | reverse complement strand
ATATATATATATCTGTGTATGTGCAGTTTGACACTTTCGCTGTCCGTATTACCTACCTGTTGCCTGTTTGGTGGTTGGTGGTGGTGTTTATGTGTCAATGCACACTGACCAGTCAAGCAAGCTGTGGATACCATAATAAGGAAATGATCTAGTCTTCACTAATTGTTTGGTTGGTACCAGCTGCTTTTTAGAATATATTTCCATGATTTTTATTTATTTATTGAGAAAGGCAGCCATGTGAAATGGTTTGTTTGTGATAGGTGAAATGAGGAGTTTGGTTCAGAGTGTGGTTTGGGGTTTTTTTGTGTGTCCTGAAAAAGTGAACAGTATGAATGATAGGGCACAAAAGTGTCTATATATAATCACATTTGTTTGCTTTGTTGTATTGCGAAAACTTCAAACGGGCAATCTTTATTTCTCCATTTGTGAGGCATCATGGTGAAAGCGGGCGTTCGTCCGAGTAATGAATTCATAGAAATCTGCATTTTTCTGGCCGTTGGGTAATTTTTTTTCGAATTTTCTATTTTTGGCTCAACACCATTCATGTCTTTTTAAAAACACATTTCTGTGTGGATTTCACCCTACAACTTTGATCAAAGGCACACAAAAAATGAAATTTGCAGTTTCTAAGGACTCTCAAACTTTAGTGGTTACCAAACTTTGGCAACTATTTGCTTGCTAATTTTATTTCTAACACCAAGTGACCACCACCTCCCCTCAGTCGCAAATATTTTGACTTCTATTCTAGGTAGACTGGTACCTTTTTCATCAAAAGTAAGATAAATAAACAAGCTTTAAAGTGATACCAGTAACTCTGTATGCCCAAAAATTGACGAGCGCCTGATTCCACCATGTCATGACTCATTTGAACAGAGCTCTCTTACTCTGCGATGATCTAGTTGTGGAAGTTAGTCTGTGTGTGTGTGTGTTTTGTTTTTTTTTTGTTTTTTTTTCACTTATTTCTTCCTTGCATCATTTCTTCTATGAAATGTGTTTACGAGGAGCATTTTTTCCCAAGAATTTGAACTTTTCAACTTAAATTTTTGGATCAGGTTTGGACTGGCAACTCTTTCCCTCACAGTTGGCAACGCAGTACCAAACTAGGTACATAAGTGATAAGACCAAGTGGTCATTAGAAAAAGGTATTTGCTGGAGGAGAGGGGGGGGGGGAGACACGTTATGTGGACCACTGTAGGAGATATAGTTACAACGAGGCTGAATTAAAATTACTGCTGATGGAGTCTCAATTTTTCTTTACAAAGTGCAGCCAGCAATAATATTACTTTTTGCTCGCGCATTAGACCACTCCTTGTTTTGTTTTTTTTGTCTGGTGGCTTATTTTCCAGCTACAACAGTGACAAAATAGTCTGCTTAGCGCTTTGAGAAAATGCTCTTCTGTGCTTGGCCTTCGACCATTGTGGGGAGAACTACGTTATGGCGTCTTTCACTTTGTATCGAGCACAGTAGTGTTTTGTTGGCTTCCAGAGTTGTTCACAGCACTTATGATACATGTATGAGTTTTGACAACTTTTTTGTATGAATGTTTATTTTTATCCGATGCAGTTTTGTCTACTTTTCTGTTTTGATGTCTATTATACTGGAAGCCTCTTGAAATAGAAAGTGTTTTTGTAAAGAAAGAGGGGTAAAGTTATGAACCTAAGTATTTTACAGTAGTTCTGTAGAGGCTCTCGGTATTCTAAATCCTCGGCCAGCTGTTCTGATGTACAAAGTCCGAAATTTTTTTTATGCAGTTTCTTAACCCTATCCGTACGTCGTGTTTTACTATCGTATCCATACGACGTGGGGAACTCTGTGCCACCACTTACTAAAGAGGAAATTTACTCGTTAATCCGATCCATTCGCTTTGCATAGCAGTCTGTCAAAATGAGTTTTTGAGAAATACTGAAAGTTTCAAAGAGATCTGCGTCCTAGAAGTATTCTAAAATGTGAAGAATACAACCCTGGGGGTACAAAATGGCAGTATCAGTTGGATGTGTTTCAGAAATATTTTGTCGAAATTCAACTTCTAAACGTTGGGAAGAAGAAAAGAAAGAAAAGATCATAATAATGATGTGGTACACGTTTAAAAAGAATTACATTTCTTTTCTCTCTTCTGAAAAATGTTGATTTCTGGGCTTGGAATAGTTGTTCAGCTTGTCAATTACATAATTTTTGTAGAAAAAAAACATGACTTTTTTTTTAAATTATGAGATGGTAGGTTGTATTATTTCCACAAATACCACAACAAATTCCTTGACATTTTTGGGGGGGGTTTTATTTAAATCTTTGGTTTGCTAACTGGCTTGTGGCATATTGATACACAATGTCTGCCAGTACCGCTGTTGGGTGACGGATACAAATGGTCTATTCAGGTTAAGATAGTACATTATTGTCCAGAGGGAAATTTTTCTTGGCTGTACAGGACCATATAAACTCATGCAGGTATACGTAGAAGTTAAATTATATATTGCTCTCTCTCAAATTCAATATGAAAAGAAAAGTAAAGCTGACAGTAATGTACATATATCACAATCAGAATATTCAATAAGGGAACAGCTGTAAGTAGTGAATTCTCAGTGACATGCCTGTAGTCAGGAGCAGTCTGTGAGGTAGTGATTAGGCGCTTCGTTGTCGTATGCAGGAGGCTGGATTTTCATATCAGAGAGGGGAGAAAATTCTTGTCGATTGTATACCGATATTTGTGCTGGGATGTTGTGTCCCTCTCAGACCAGGTTGACCCCGACAGGCAAGGTGGGAAGCCCACCTTCTAAATGATCTAAATTATGTTGGTAGGGGCCTGTAAAAATGCCTACATCTAATAAAGGAGAAAAAAAGAGCAGTCTACAGCATGCCTTTGTCTCCAGGTGTCAGGGAAATGACGTTTAGACCCGCGGACAGGTAAGGTATATTTGATGACGGGTACAGATAGAGACGTAACATGGGGAATATAATGTCAAATCATTCATTTATGTGCAGGATCAGATTATTTTTTCTGGTCGTTGTTCATTCTGTCATACTTTGTGCTTTGTGATGCTGAACTTTTGTGTGCTTTTGCATTAAGATCGGACTAGATCTAGCTGGAAGAGATTTTGGGCACAGACTTATGACGTGGAGCAATGAGATGCTTCCAGTCTTTGGATTTCCAAGCTGTGAGGAATTCGTTCTTCATTTGACCTGGCTGAGTGAGTGGGACACGCAGATCTATGGAAGGAATGCGATGCAGTAAGGACGACTGTGCTGATCTGAGCCAAGATGGGTTGGGTTTTTTTACATTTACACTGGCAACCTTTCCTTTGGGGGGGGGGGTTGTTTTGGGGGGTTTTTTGTTTCTGATCTCAGTGGATGACGCCTTGACAAAAGAAGGATTTCATGAACGGTGTACTTTCTAATGGAGCTGCAGAAGACGTTCAAACTGACTGGCTACCAGGACTGAGATGTGGGGATAGAGGAAAGACTACCTGGTGTGAGACAGCGATGGTGATGGCATTGGGAGGGGAAATTGCTGACGTCAGAACGCAAGTCTGTCTGGACTCCTCCAGTGAGTGACCCCTCGACATCTGACTCTGAATTCCTTTATTTCCATCTCACTAATCATTTTTGCTTAATAACGCAATGAGTATAACTCATAACCGTATATATATACGCCTATAATACGAGCAATTTTTTAAAATGTGGTCCGAACGTATATCTTCGTTTTATATGTGTGACATACCAACAGGATCAGTCCCAACATAGGGAAACTTGTATGGTACCAAAAAGAAAAACTTTCCAATGAACCTCACAGATTAAATAAAAGTCAATGCAACAAACGATACGGTACTTCTTAAAGGTATTGTTCTATATTTATTGATGCCTGAATAGTACTTGGATTTCACGCATATTGAGGACCATCAATCTGTGTCAAACACAAGGTCGTGTTCTAGGCGAGTATGTATACGGTATTTTTCTCTTGTTGTGTAACGGGTTGAAGTACTTCGGGCTTTTTTTTAACCTTGGAAACTCTTTTGACTTTATACCCATGAGTAGAGTGAGTCCACGGTACTTTGTCATGTTTTAATGATTTTTTTTTTTTCTGTCAGGGGAACCTGATATTAATTGTATTCATGGAATCCATGCATATGCTTTGGTTACGCTTTTGTTTTTCTTCTGAAATTTAACTGTTGCATCACTAGCAATTCACTAAATTGAAGTAAACGTGCGTCGGTCGCGGATGATCCAGACTGATCTAATCTAACGGCAGGTGTGTGCATACATCGCTACCTCAGAGTTACACAGTTCTATCTGTGCAAGACCTAGATTCTAGTTCGTGAGGAATTTGACGTCAAAATTTTTTTAGTTTCACAACATGTCAAGCTTTTTCGAATGCTATCCTATGAATATCTTGACAACGATTTTGAAAATTCTTATGATTTTGGTAGAAAAGATGGGGAATATTTGCTTTCTGACATCATGGTCTTAGTAACTCAAAACGGCCAAAAATGTCAGATAGAACTTTGTAATTCTGTGGTAGCGATCTGTCTGTGTCCGCACCTCAGCCCCTGCTGTTGGGGAAGAACTCGATTGGCTCGCGCCGGGCGGTACAACAATTTTCCCTCTTTTTTAAGATTCAATGGCTTGTATGATAAGATAAGATAAGATAAGATGCATCTTTATTGTCCAGATCCTGGCACTTTGGTTTGGTGTTTCACCACATACACACACGCGCACTCACTCACACACATACACACATGCACACACTCGCAGGTTTAAAGTCACATGCGTAATATAAATGAACAGTAATATAAACAATTATTATCTTAGGCGAGGTACAAATATTGGGAGGTAATGCCTGTGGGATTTGATTAAGTTCAAGAGAAGAATCTCTCAGCCAAAGAATTTCAATGGCTTGTACTTAAAGGAGATATTGCCTATGGAATTTATATTCAAGGTTCCATCTTCTCTTGTCACCATGTGTCACTGTCAAAGAATTTCAGTGGCTTGTACTGAAAGACGTCTGTTGCCTGTGGGATTTTTAAAATTCCATAGAAGATTTCATCTTTTCTTGTAACTGTGTTGTCAGAATTTGTTCAAGTTGACCATAAGCAACAATAGGGAAGTGAGGAATTTGTAATATAAAAGAATTGGAGTAAGAAAAGCCAGTCGTCGCACAGTTTTTACAACTGAAGCAGCACAGGAAGAAGTGCCTTATTTTAAGCTGGTAATTTCGTTCTTTTTCATCGCCGATTTACTTGCTTGTAAGGCATAGGCTAGTATTTTCAATGCACTCTTCACTTTGCTGTCGAAGCATCTATGATATGAATGTGAGAGCACTATTAGTATTAGCTCAGTTGGTGTTACACTAGACTAAAGTGTGGAGGACATTGCTTCCAATGCCACATTTGTCATCCATGAACTTGACTTTTTTTAAAAGTTTCAATCATTGGCTGTCCACCAACTTAGCTTGGTGGCGTTGGAGGTGAACATTAAACACAAATTCCCAGCGTCTTGCATGATCTGCTTTCTTACAGCATTGAAAGGGGCTTTGATTTTTTTTTTTAATACATACTGTACAAAGCACATGGATGGCTAGAGTTTGTGGTGATACCAGAGACATACAGTACAACACGGATAGGTCGAACACAAAGGACTCGAAATCACGCATCTGTCGAACTGTGCCTGCAG
>NW_004797429.1:49754-52833 GCF_000002075.1 Aplysia californica | reverse complement strand
TTTTTTTTTTTTTTTTACTTGTTGCGGCCTGAGTACACGATATTGCTCCTGTAATTTATATTGTCAATGTGCACGTATGCCTTTTGCCATGTAATGTGCTGATATGATATGTATTATATAATATAATATATATATCGTATACTGTCAAAATTGTCCAATGTGGCCACCTGTTGTTGAAGAGAAGGGTGTCCAGTACAGGTGGATGTTGTGGGCAGTGTTGTTGTAGAGAAAAAACACAATGGGGAAGTGGTCAGTTTATACATGTGATTGTCTAGGGCAGTTGGCCATTTGAGCAGGTTTGACTGTATATTATATATATGTGTATAAATAAAATATATTTATTCCTGTACACACACATATATATAAATATAAAGTGTGTGTGTGTGTGTACAAGTATAAATATATTTCTGCCGTGTACTGTGTGATTATACTTACGTAATGGTGTCCGTTAATACCTGTAATGTTTGCTTAATTTTTCTAAATACCACAGGTATGATATTGTATTTTTGTCTGTATATACATTATATTATGTTGGGGTTTTTTTAATTGGCTTTCTGCGTCAGTTGTTGAGATGCCACAAGATGTTCGCACCTGCAATAATGTGAGATATAATGTAGAGATCCAGAAAGTCCAATAAATTCCATGTTTGAATATGAACCACAAGTGTCTTGAAGGTTCCTCACCGTGGTCTCTCATTGTGTTGTCCAGGTAGTTTTTTTAGTGTTAGTAAAGTTTTTACAGGTTTTACGGCGCTCACAACTGCTTACAGTCATATGAGCGCCAAGGGGTGAATGTCAACAGAGAAGTCCAAACAGGGAATCAGGCTTACTCTGCTCACCTCTCTAGCCTCAACAGCACAAAGTCTGCTTGAACTGTGAAGGGACCCCGGAAATAGCATACCACAAGAGAGTGACAAACATACAATAGAAGAAGTAGAGGAAAAATGACAATAGTAATAGTCAGGATGAGGAAAGAAAAAGCAGCAGTTCCCCTTATGTTGTTCCGGCACAGTATGAGCATGACATTGATAGATCAGCCCATTTACAATTCTACTATGCAAAAGAACATGTTAATATTCCCCCTTTGGGAATGGTCTAAAGCGTCTAGGTAGATTTAGTGTTTATGCTGTAGACCATAAAGTGGAGGCCCAGTTGAAGAGCAGCAATGTGGGTGGTTGGCAGGTGCCCTGTTATTCTTTGCTCCTTCTCTTGTATCAAACATCTATCCTCCTTATCTCTCCTCCTTTGTTCCTATCAAACATCTTTCCTCCTTATCTCTCCTCCTACTTTCGTATCAAACATCTATCGTCCTTATCTCTGCTCCTTCTTTTTTTTGTATTTGTTACTCTCTAGTAACACCTCTAATCTTCGGCAATCATCTGACTTCACTGTATTGCAAGTGCCATAAACGTTGAAGAGAGAGAGAGAGAAATAGAGAGAGAGAGAGAGAGAGAGAGAGAACAGTCACAGAGGGCAGCACTCGTATGACATGACGCTTCACAAAATTAAAAAAGCTGAAGCCAGGAGAGAAACAAGCAAGTTGTGCACATCCACAAATGGAAATGAAGCTTTCAAATATGTACAATACCGATATAAGATTATGTTTTCTGTTTATTTCGTTTTCTACTAATAGAAACACCACAGGAGCACCTGGTTCCCATCATCTGAATAACAAGACACATAGCCTACGTACCAAGCACACCACTCACATGTGCACATGCCCGTACAAAGACACTCAGACACACAATTTAGTAGATCATTTAGGAGGCAGACTTCCAAACCTGCCCTCGGGACCAACCTGGGCTGAGAGTGAGAGAGATACAACATCCCCACAGAAAAATTGAGACACTCGATACAAACAAAATTTTCCCACTCGGGAGTCGATCTCTCTGATCTCCTGCGTGTGACATCGAAGCACCAAACAGTCACAGCTACACACAGACGCTGAATTGCCCCTCGCTCTCCCCACCCCGGTGTTTGCTTCCTTGACTAGGAAAATACGCCTAGTCGCACAGGAAGCATTTCTCAATGTCAGAACACCCCCCTTCCCTCAACCCCCTTCCTCACCCACCCCTTTCCGCCCACCTACGTGGTTTGCCCAAGGCATCAGTACCAGTATCCTCGGGTTTGCCCATCAACTGAGGATTACTCTGTTCTTAAAATCTCAAAGCTTATCATGTGACTTTCTTTCCTTGATCCGCAACTGTAGTCCGTAGGGTGTCCTTGGGACAAAGATCTTAGAACATAGCGCAACCAAAGATTCTCTACCACTACTAACTTATGTTCGTTTTGAGCATGAGAGAGGCAGACAGACACACAGACTGACAGATTCCCTTTAGTGCGGCCGGTGCAGTCTCCATTTTATTGTATAACCTCCATTCCATGGGCAAAGATTCCTTGCCTTAGGGTCAGTTCTGTCGGTGGTTGTGTGGCCCTTCACAAGTTAACGAACCACGGCTTGTAACTCTCGGCCTCTGGCTCGGGGAACTGGAGAGAAAGCGAGTTATTGTTCTCATAGGTACTGATGAAGAGAAAACAAGTTATTGGTCTCATAGGTACTGATGGCAAAACAAGTTATTGGTCTCATAGGTGCTGATGAAGAGAAAACAAGTTATTGTTCTCATGAGTACTGATGAAAAGAAAACAAGTTATTGGTCTCATAGATACTGATGGCAAAACAAGTTATTGGTCTCATAGATACTGATGGCAAAACAAGTTATTGGTCTCATAGGTAGGCTTCTGAAGAGAAAACAAGTTATTGTCCCAAAAGTAATGAAGAGAAAAGCAAGTTATTGTCCCAAAAGTACTGAAGAGAAAGCAAGTTCTTGTACTCCTAGAATAAACAAAGAAAACAAGTTCTTTTTCTGAAAGCATGTTCTTGTTCTCGTAGTCATAGGTACTCAAGAGAAAACAGATTATAATCGAGTTAATTCCTGAGTGAAGTAAACATTTCTATCGAGTATCTCGGCCTTTTTGCTAAGCTGTTGCATCCCTCTACAATTAGCCTGAGTTGGCCCTGGGAGACAAGGTCTGAAGCCCGCCTCCAAATTGATCAAAATTGTGTCGATGGAGTAGGGGGG
>NW_004797429.1:44965-49654 GCF_000002075.1 Aplysia californica | reverse complement strand
CACACACACACACACACACACACACACACACACACACACACACACACACACGTATATGATATAGTGTTGAGGAATGTACACAGCTGTTCCCCACTAAACGTTCTGTTCCCACCATTGAGAAACTTCCAGGTGTAGTCACCTGATCGTGCAGTTCCTCATTCTTAAATGTGTTATCATGGCTGGGCTTTAATCTTGTAAATAAATGTACTAGATCCATCCCCCGATATTTAATTCTTTTGATTATCCTCCGATGGTTACATCTTTTATGAATATATTGTCCATCGATATTTAAATATATTAAATGAATGTAACATCCACCGTTGTTTACATTTTTTTAAATTAAGGTATTATCCACGGATATTTAATTCTTTTGATTATCCACGGATGATTAATTCTTACGAAATGAAGTTGCCAACCACGGTTTGTGAACACACGTAGCTGTGAACATCTGAGCCTAGAAAGGGTTAATAAGAAACATCACGAGCCAGAAATCTGACACACAACAAATCACAGCGCTAGATCTTACAGTGGGCCGGAGGGGAGGGGGGGGGGGGGGGGGAGGATGTGTGTATCTTTATAACAATTTCCTTTACGTCACCCCTCTTACGATAGTATTTTAAGTTGTTAAAAAATCCAGTTTTATGGGGGGGGGGGGGGGTAAAAAAAACATTACAATTTTTTTAAATGTTAGAAATACATTTGTACATTTACCTGACTGCTGATCACGTCTTTGCAAGCCATTCGTATACGAGCGGGAGTAGCTGGACTGAAGAGCTGAAACTTTGGGTCAGCAGAGTTGTCTCTCCTGGCTGCCCTGATGGCGTCCTTGACAGCGAGAAACACGGACATGGCGAGAAGTAGAGGGGGCTCGTTCAGACCCTGAAAAAGTAAACGGCGTTCCTGAAATATTAGAATTCGTCCGGCTTCTGACCCCTACCTTTCTACCAACTTGAGAATCGTGTTTCTATGACTTTCCGTTTTTACTGGGTCGGGAAGTTGCATAGCCCTCAGCAAACTGGTACTTTTTGGGGCGACCAGACCTATGCACCTGCATAACAAGGAAAGTGTTAGATTGGAACCCACATGGTAAAAGATCAAGGGGAAGACCACGTGGAACCTGGAGAAGAGTCACTGAAAAGGATGTGCAATGTACAGAAAAGTTGAAAGACATGGAGTGACATCAAGCGACTTGCCCAGGATAGGGGAAGGTGGAAAGTGTTTGTCCGTGGCCTATATCATCCTGGTCCAGGGTGAGAAAGCCAATAATGATGATGACTTGGGAATTGAAGTCGTGTCTTTTGCGTGCAACAGCGAAGCGCTTTTTATCCGTTACACCACAGACGCCAGTTGAGAGATAAGAGACGGCGAGGTTTTGTTGTTGTTGTTTTTTGTGTTTTTTGGGGGGTGGGTTGTTTTTGTTTTGTTTTGTTTTTTTGGGGGGGGTGGGGGGGTGTTTGTTTTATTGAAAACCTCTTCACTGCTGTGCCGAGGCACATACATGTATGTACTTGGGTGTGCTCTAAAACTTGTTCACTGGCATTTTGTTCTGCTGGTTTGTACAATACGTTTTAGGACATATAGTATATATATATATATATATATATATATATATATACTATATGTCCTAAAACTGAGTTGTTTAGATCTAGACCCATCAAAACAGGAGGCTTCGTGGCCAATCACAAAAGTCTACGGGGCTTATCGAGGCCGATTCGCCCTGCCACGAGTACGTTCACTAAACTGCCTACTGGATAGAATCTACTACCAAATATTCTCTACACGATCTTTGCTACTACTACTACTAGGCCTACTAGCCTACATGTACTACTACGAGACAGTACGAAAGAGTGTCACTCAGGCAAAGATAGTGTAACTTTGACTCAGCCACGTAGTGTACACTCTTTTTATACCCCAAATTTAACCCGGAAGTCCATTCGGAGGATTTGACCTTTTCACTGGACCAAAGTGTGCCAAAATGGTAGCCTAGCTTTTGCCCCTCCATGAAGGAAAAATCTGGCCCTCATTCAAACCATTGGGATTGAGCAAAATTTTGCGTATTGTGCTTTGTTCTTTACAATATTCATTATGGTTATGATTTATAAGTTGTACACTGAGACAAAACCGTACTAAATGAGAAAGGTGCACCATTATGAAAGTGGAACGAACTCAGTTGCCTGAAAAAGGTAGTTTGAGCATGTGTGGCCTAAATAAGCTAAACCCCCCTCCCTTACCTTATTTAGGCCACAGTCCACTGTGGCCTAAATAAGCTAAACCCCCCTCCCTTACCTTATTTAGGCCATATGTGGCCTAAATAAGCACTCCCTATATATATAGCCACAGTTTGTACAGTTTCTTACTCATAAAAAGGGGAAAGATATAAAGGCTGCGTGCAGCTCCCTTGAAAGGACATTTTATTTTGATAGTAGACTACAAACATGGAGCGTCAAGGAGTCAAATGGTTTGGACATCTAACCAGAATGCCCCAGAAACAACTAGTGGCTAGAGTTTACAACACCCGAGAATCTGACTCCAAATCAAGAGGAAGACCAAGAAAGACCTGGCTGGGTGGGGTTAAAAAGGTCCTGGAACACCATAACATATCTAATCTATCACAGAAGCTACACACCTAGCACAGGACCGAAACCTACACCTCCCTCGACATCCTAAGGATACAAAAGGAAGGAAAAAGTAAAGTAAAATAAAACATGGAAACATCTCATCAGTAAAGGAGTTAAGTTCTTCATTTTATTGCTCAATAACATACCCTTGAAGCAAACACATTGTTCGGGTTGAGGCTGTGTGGAACAATGTGGACGTTGAACTGTCCTGGGATGTCGCCGAAGGCGGGGATCTTGTAGTTCCCGGGTCCCTTGGTCAGGTGGACGCCGTCAGGGGTCACTTTGATCTCTTCCAACATGTACATTCCATAGCCCTGAGTGCGGGGAACACAACATTCAGAATAATAATGATAATAATAATAATAATAATAATAATAATAATAATAACTATTATTATTATAATGATGATGATAATAATAGTAATAATAATAGTAATAATAATAATAATATGACAATTACAATTATAATAACAATAATAATAACAATAATAATAATAATAATAATAATAATGTGACAATTATAATAATCTGATAATAATGATACTCATCATCATCATCATCATCATCATTATCATCATCATCATCGTAATAATGATAATAATGATAATGTATGATTACGATGATGATGATTTTTTATGTAAATATCCACCGTTCGAGAGCAGTTTGCGGGCAACGGAGAGGATGACCTGGGTTCGAATCCCCAGTGGGGCGGGGTGTTCTGGTCTTTGTTTGTCTTTGGAGAGTTTATAAGTCTCTCCATCAATGTGACTTGTTCCTTTCGGAGGTGGACGTTAAATCTGGAGACCCCGCCTCATTATACTAGATAATCTCACGGTATTGAATGGGGCATCAGTGACTACGAGTACATAATGACAGATGCTCTTGCCAAAGGCCACTGTGCATGCAGCGGGTATTTTTAGCTGAGGTTTTTGTGTCTTGTTCTCCAAAACGCTTTCTCACCGACACAATAAACTATAGTGCAGTAAAGTATTCGTGGCGCAACTGATTGTCAAATATTTCCTCAACTATCGACATAGATTCTTCGGGTTTTGCACAATGCCTTGTATCCATGTGCAAATTATGAGTGACAGTGATTCACCTGTTAAAGAGATATCTGACCATAAGTTGCGCCTCGAATTTTTGACAGCACTATAGAGATTTATTGTGAGCATGAGCTTTGGGATTCTTAGATCAGGTGTTTTTTATTATAGTATGTTTATGGCCAGCCCAACGAAGTTGAAATTCTGTTATCTAAATGTAAGTGTTTTTCCGAGCCCAACGAAACAATTCAGATCATTTAGGGGGTGGACTTCCGACATTGCCTGCCAGAGTCAACCTGGGCTGAGAGCGATACACCATCCTAGCAGAAAGATCGAGATACTCAATAGAAATCCTCCCGATTCGGGAATCGAACTCGGGTCTCCTGGGTACGACAGCAAAGCGTCTAATCGCCACACGACAGGCACAGGTAAACAACTTGAGTCTTTTTGAATTCAAAAGTATAATTTTTTAATGAGTTTAATTTTGTTTTCCATCGGATCCAAAGAAGCAGATATATATGCGTCACAATGTAGTGGAATCAGGCGCTTGTCAGTTTTTAGCAAGTGGAGCTATTGGTGTCATCTTAAAACTTGTTCATTATTTATCTATCTTTTAGATAAAATAAAAATGTCTATCTTTAATAGAAGTCGAAATATTTGCGATTGAACGAGGTTAAAGAAGAACCCGAAAAATGGTCGCCTAATCGTGGCACAGTACCTTCCAATGCTTGAGAGTCCTTGGGAACTGAAAATTTAATCTTTTTTTAATGCCTTTGATCAACGTTTTTCAGTCACATACAAACAGAAATGTGTTTTTAAATTAACATGAACGCTGTTGAGCTAAAAATAAATAAGTAAATAAATAAATAAATAAATAAATAAATAAATATTCAATTAAAAATTACCAAACAGATTACATTATTTTGACGAGCGCCTGATTTCACCACGATGCCTCACATAATACAGAGAAGGAGACGTCCCACCTGTACAAAAGCTCCTTCTATCTGCCCCACGTCTATGGCAGGGTTAATG
>NW_004797429.1:43315-44865 GCF_000002075.1 Aplysia californica | reverse complement strand
CAACAAAATAACCATAAAAAACAACAAAACAAAACAAACAAACATTAAAAAAACAAAACAAAGAAGAACAAAACCAAAACCTTCAAGTGTTAGTCACAGTTCAGGCACTCAGCACTCAGCACTCAGCACTCAGCACTCAGCACTCAGCACTCAGCACTCAGCACAGGTCACAGAAAGTGAACGTTTGAATTTGAAAAGTCATTTCCTCATATAACTCGATCACTGTTTGAGTTTGAAAAGTGCAAGGGGGCGGGGTGGGGGTGGGGTAAGAAGGGAGGAGGTAGAGAGGGAAGGCTAGAGTTGGATGATGATGATGGGGGGGAGGAGGAAGGTTGAGATCAGGAGGTGTTAGTTATAGTTAAGTTTTACGGCGCACTCGCAACTGCATAAGGTCATAACATGAGTGCCAAGCGGCGGATGTCAACAGAGAAGTCCAAACAGGGAATCAGGCTTGCTCTGCTCACCTCTCTAGCCTGAACGGCACAAAGTCTGCTAGATCAGGACGCCTGTGTTAAGGTGCTTGGTTCAGGTGAATCTTTTGGTGGGCGGATGGATAGATGTGTGAGTGTTTTCGTTATATTTAAGTACATGTACTACTAAAGTGTTCATTTTGATCTCAAGTGCACATGTGTGAGTGCATGTGTGTGTGTGTCTGCATAATACAATATATGTGTGTGTTATTGTATGTATATATACATTTTAATTTTTTTTGTTTGGTAATTGTTTTACGGCGCTCACAACTGCATAAGGCCAATTGAGCGCATGGGACACATTAAACATTTTCAGTTTGGTAGGAATTAATTTATATTAAATTTTGCCCAGATGGTGGCCGAAGCCTACTCGTATTGATTTTGAACCACCAAGGGATCTTGTGCACGGAACTTCCGAGATTTTTCACCCTTATCCGAGAAGGCAAGGTGTTAGATCTTACCTACCTTAAGATCAGGGGTGTGGTTGAAAGACAGCAGTAAGGAGGGGCCAAGGAGGAGTGATAGAAAGTCAGCAGAAAGAGTCAGGAGCCCAGAGGAGAGGGCAAAGGAGATGAGGGGTGGGGGCAGAAAGTGGAGACGAAAGAAGGCGACAGAACATGGTTAGAGAGGAGCAGAAAAGGAGGTGAAAGGAGAAAATTTTAGAGAAGAAAATTTTACGTCGCTGTCAGGCTACGAACCGGGACCTATTGAATGAGAAGCGAACACCGTAACATCTAGACCATGCCAAGGAGAGCCCCCCCCCCCCCCCCCCCCAATAGGGGAAAGGTACGAAGTTTGAAATCATGGAGGTCTGTGTTAAGGTGCTTGGTTGATGTGGATCTTTTGATGGGCGGAAGGATAGATTTGTGAGTGTTTTCCTGTACATACTTACATGCTAAAATGATCGTTTTGAGCGCAAGTGCACATGTGTGGGTGCATGCGTGTGTCAGTATAATGATACAATATGTGTGTGTTATTATTATATACACGCCCGCACACACATGCACACACACACACAAACACACACACACACACACACACTCTCTCTCTCTCTCTCTCTCTCTCTCTCTCTCTCTCTCT
>NW_004797429.1:39955-42378 GCF_000002075.1 Aplysia californica | reverse complement strand
AGAGAGAGAGAGAGAGAGAGAGAGAGAGAGAGAGAGAGAGAGAGAGAGAGAAAGTGAGAGAGGAGGCTTTGATAGGTAAAAAGAAGATAACGATTACTCACGTATAGAAACCAGTGGCAGACAGACTCGTGCAGTCCATGTAGGCGTCTGTGACCTACAGAAACAAAAATTCAGTCCAACTTGCTCTGACTGCCACCTGTATAAGACAACCACCTGTGCTAACGGCTACCTGTATAAGACAACCACCTGTAGAAACGGCCACTTCCCATTTGCCCCCTTGGGATGAAAAAAAATAATTTATAACGACACTGTATAAGACAAAGGCCAGTAAAGGAAGACATACAGGTGAAGAAATGGAAATGGATTGGACATACCTTGAGGAGACCCCCGACAAGCATCATCAGACAGGCTTTGACGTGGAATCCACAAGGAAAATGTACGGAAGGAAGACTAAAGATGACATGGAGGCGAGCGATACAAGCGGAAATGGAAAAGGCGGGAACATCAGGGAAACAGCTAGAAATGATGCACAGGACAGGCTTCGCTGGAGAAATGTTGTTGATGGCCTATGCTTCAAGGGGAGTTAAAAGGGGCAAGAGAGAGAGTATAAGACAATCACCTGTACAAAAGGCAAATTTCCGTTTACTCCTTGGTTTTAAAAAAAAAGAAATTAAATGTTATGACGTCACTGTGCAAGACAACCACCTATATAAGCGACCACTTTCATCCCCGACAATACATGGTCGTCTTAGACAGTATCCACTGTTCACGAACTACAGCAAGCAGTCAGAAAAATGGATCGTTCTTGTGGGACTTTAAAAGAGGGCTGCGCTCATTTGCTTATTTAACAAGTAGGCTATAGCCTTTTAGTAGTAGTAGTTGAAATTCATTATTATCATAAAAGTCCATATTCAAGCCCTATTCGCTAATTTTTACGTATAGACCTTTTTTGTAGTTGAACTGCGCAGCATCAAAGGTCATATTCAAGTCTTATTCGCTCATTTTTAGTAGGCTTCATCCTTTTAGTAGTTAAACTACATTATTACCATAAGCATAATAGTCCTTATTCAAGTCTTATTCGCTAATTATTACGAATAGACCTTTTTGCAGTTGAACTACGTAGGCTAACATCAACACCTTTTCACGAGGGCGAGAAAGACCCAGCCATAAAAACAAGTGGGTTTTTTTAAGGAAGACTGAATGTCACCGCAAAACGATTATAATTCACTCACCCACTGGTCCCATGAACCATTTGGCCTTTTCTTCACGATTGGCGCCAGCCGCGCTTTGAGCTTTTGACAAGCATCCTGAAAGCAAGACGAAGAAAACAAAAGGACGATAAAACAAACTATGTTTCTTATTATCATTTATTTAAAACATGCGTGTTTAAAATACGGAAACTGTGGTTGGCGGGCGCTCTGGTGTAATTTGCTCCTTCTTTCCTTTCAGACACCTAACATCCTTATCTCTCCTCCTCATTTTCTGTGTATGTTACTCGCCAGTTATACCTCTTATCTTCGGCACTTATATTATGACCTAACATTATTGAGTTGCAAGTGCCGTAAAACTCTTAAGGAAAACAAAACTAAAACTGAAACTGAAACTGAATCAAGGCCTGGCGGCAGGTTTTGTTCTGTTGATCATTTTTTAAAGGTATTTATTTATTTATTTATTTATTTACTCGTTCGTTCATTCGTTCATTCATTCATTTATTCACCTATTCATCTATTCATCTATTTATTTATTCATTTATTCACCTATTCATCTATTCATCTATTTATTTATTCATTTATTTATTCATTTATTTATTTATTTATTTATTCATTTATTCATTTATTTGAATATTTGAAATCACAACAGGTTCCAGGTTACGACATGAGCTGTGTGGGGTTCTGATATGTGTAGAGTCAGCATGATGGCAGCCTGGTGTCCTCAAACACGCCCACGACGTCAGAGGTAACACCGGGAAGAAGGAGAAGGAGAAGACCACTGAGGTGCACTAATCTTCCACAGTACCCTCAATAACAGTAAGCAGCGAAACGTGTCCCATAGCATACTATATATTGTTGCTGTCAGCGCTCTACGAAAGAGTTTAGGAATTACCGTGGGTGGTTGGTGGGTGCTCTGGTGTTGTTTTGCCTATCAAACATTTATCATCCTTATCTGTCCACCTTCTCTACCCTGTGTACGTTACTCTCTAAAAACACTTCTAATCTTCGACAGTTACATGACTAATGTGTGTTGCAAATGCCGTAAAATCTTACTAAAACTATAATAAGAGGTATTACAGTGAGCAAATTTAGTGCAAGTAACTGTTGACAACTTCTCAGTGATCGAAAGTATTAGCCTTTTTTTTGGGGGGGGGGTTTGGTCGTTGTTGTTTTGTTGGTTTGTTTTGTTTTGTTTTTGGTGTTGTTGGGGGT
>NW_004797429.1:34869-36135 GCF_000002075.1 Aplysia californica | reverse complement strand
GGAGAGAGAGAGAGAGAGAGAAGAGCACGGAAGTGTAGAGTCGAACTTGCTCTAACAGACACATGTCTAGGGGTGAATACATTTTCAAGTATCTTTTGGACGCCACTGTGTGTGTACGGACGCCACTGTGTGTGTACGGACGCCACTGTGTGTGTACGGACGCACACACACACACACAAATAACCATTGGAAGGGCAAACAAAACAAAGACTACATCACAAATTATTATTTTAAAGTTTCCACGTACACCTCTTGAGCTGTCCAAACTGTTCCCGCCGTTGCTGTAAATGTCCAGTTTCAGAGCTGTGATCTCTCCTTCGGCCGAGAAGCCAACCTGACAAGGACATAAGATACGATAAGATAAGACAAGATACAGGATCTTGACAATAAAGCCGTATCTTATCTTATCTTATCTTTTAAAAGGCAAGCAGATCAGTGATCATTGTATCTCTAGTTCAGGGAGAAGCGGTCATTCGTAAATACTGATATTTTAACACCCCAGTTCCTGTTAGGGGATCGGTTCTCTAATACAACTTGATTGCCCGACTCGTGGCCTTGAAAGCACACACTCTCTCACACACACACACACACACACACACACACACACACACACACACACATACATACACACATATACACACACAAACAAACACACACACGCAATGACATTTTTGGCCGTTATGAGTTACTAAGACAGTGAGATCAGAAATCAGGTGCTCTATCTGCTCTATCAAAATCGTAAAATTATTCTAAGTCGTTATCGAAATATTCAAAGAATTGCTTTTGAAAAAGCTTGAAATATTATGAAACAAACCTTTTTAGGTCAAATTTCTCACAACTAGGTGCTGAGCAGATAGAACTTTGTAGTTGGTCGCTTTTTAAGTACAAGGGGACTATCCTGCAAAATGCTGTTTTGAGAAAATCGAAGGTAAAGTTTTTGCCCTTTGGTCAATAAGACAAGAAGAGTTTTTCTCTATAACCAAACAAATGTAAACACCAGTTAAATCAAACTTCTCCTACAGGTAGGGCAATGCCCACTCTTGGTGAAACCCCCGAAATCTGAGTTGGCCCGCTTCTCCTCAAAATCGACAAATTGTGGTGCAGCGACTACAGACTCACTGTGTATTGTCCCAGGTAGGGGTGTCTGTTGCCTGTCACGATCATGTCATCATCTCTGTCCAGAACACAGCGGACAGTCCTGCCTAGTCTGAGGAGATGAAGAACGTCGGCAATGTAAATTATGGGGTTGGAAACGGGTGTGTGTGG
>NW_004797429.1:32514-34659 GCF_000002075.1 Aplysia californica | reverse complement strand
AATTAATTAATTAATTAATTAATTAATTAATGAGTAAATGAAAATAAATAAACAAATAAGATAAATCAATCAATTAATTAATTGATTAAAACGCGGAAGTAAAGAAAGAAAGAGAGGATTATTCCTGTATATCATTTACTTGACTGCTGCGACTGCCACCGGGGCCGCTAGTAAGCCACTTTGGCTCTCCTTCCCGCCAAATCCACCTCCTGAAACACACATGAAGAATGATAGCCCACGCAAGTGAAAGTATGATTTAGCTAGTGCATAGTCTAGCATCATTATACGTGTAATTCATATCACATATGTAGAAAAAAGATCACCCCCCTCCCCCTTAAAAAAAACCCAGCTCGTTTCTTCTTTTTTCAAACAGTTTTGATTCTTTAAAAAAAAAGATGCACACCTAATGGTAATACTAATAAGTATGTAGGCCTACCACACGACCAGGAGTATGTGGTGTAGAGGTTAGGCGCTTCACTGTCGCACACAGGAGACCCGAGCTCGTTTTGTGAGTGGAGAGAAAATTGTATCGAGTATCTCGGCCTTTCTTCTGGGATGTTGTATCCCTTTCAGCCCACAGGTTGGTTCTGACAGGCAAGGTCGGAAGCCCGTCTCCAAAATAATATAAATTGTGTTGATTGAAGAGTAGAAACGTCTATTTTATGAGAGAAAAAAAACTATTAACGGTTGGTATATTTTTTAGCAAGGTTTTACGGAGCTCGCAACTGCATAAGGTCATATAAGCGCCGAGGGGTGGATGTCAACAGAGAAGTCCTTACAGGGAATCAGACTTACTCTGCTCACCTCTCTAGCCTCAACAGCTCAAAGTCTGCTTCGACTATCAAGGCACCACGGAATTGTCACGAGTGTGACAAACATACAAAAGAAGTAGAGGAAAATGGCGATAGTAAGGATGAGGAAAGAAAAAGCAGTAGTCCCCCCTATGTTGTTCCGGCCAGGTTATGAGCACGACATTGATAAATCAGTCTTTCTACAATTCTATTGAGCATAAGAACATGTTAATATCCCCGCTTTGGAAGTGGCCAAAAGACACTTCAGTCCGTAGCAGTGCCCGAGGGGGGGGGGACTATTAATGGGTCAGTTAAACTTTCACGTTCTGTTGTAAGTAATTCAGTTTATTCAATGTTTAGGGCCATTGGCTCATATCACATCTTATAAAACGCTCATTTGTTAATTGAATAAAGTTTCCATAATGAAAGAGTGCAGGTTTTGCACATATCTCTTATCATGGGTCAAACATTGCATATTTCTGTCACTGGGCCGAGCCAGGCTGAGAGGTATCAACTGTATTCTTTGACGGACGAAGGGTCGGACGGAAACCCGCGTCCTAAATGATCTAGATTGTGTTGGTGGGAGCTTTGAAAACACCAACTTTAAGAAAAAGAACTATTAATTGGTCGCTTTTAAGGACAAGGAGGCTAACCTAGATTTCGGGGATTTCCAGAAATCTTGACCTACACCAAAAGTGGGCATTGCCCTACCTGTAGGAGAAGTTTGGTTTCATTGGTGTGTGTATTTGTTTGGTTATTTAGAAAACTCTCCTGTCTTTTAAAGAAACTGACCAAGGGGCAAAAACTTTACCTTCGATTTTCTTCAAACAGCATTTTTCGGGATAGCCCCCTTGTGCATAAAAGTGACCAATTGGTCAGTTCAACTTGCACGTTCAGGACTTACCGAGTCGCTTGGTCCTCACGGTTACTTTGTTGTTGGGAACCCCAAGAGCACCAGCGACCAAGCTCTGCAACACAGTCACCAAGTTTGGCATCATCATCATCATCATCATCATCATCATCATCATCATCATCATCATCATCATCATCATCATTGCTATTAGTGCGGGGGAAAATATATAGATCTACTTGGTATTTCAGACATTTTATGACAAAAATAAAAGTTTGACTTTTCGCCCTTTTGAGGAATACCAAGAACGTGATTAAAAAAACGAAAGCAACATGGCAACATCATCATCATCATCATCATCATCATCATCATCATCATCATCATCATCATCATCATCATACCAATACAGTATCATATACAAAATGTATCTACAACAGATAAAAAGCAGGCAGATATACTCATTCACATACTCTCTCTCTCTCTCTCTCTCTCTCTCTCTCTCTC
>NW_004797429.1:30269-32349 GCF_000002075.1 Aplysia californica | reverse complement strand
ACACACACACTAAGAAACACGTTCCCTCAGAGCACGTACCTAGAATTCGAACAGATTCCACGTCCAACTCACCTGAACTTCTGCCAAGTTCTGAGAGGCAGAGGTGAGCTCTATCTCCCCATTCTCCCCCGGCACAGCACGACACACGTTCGTCTCCATGTAGAAATGGTACTGCCCATTCACGTGCGTTTCGCCGTGCAGAATGTGCTCACACTGACGGAAGCCTTCTTCCACATCCCCCGTGCTCACCAGTATTGGCTTGGTCAAATAGGAATTGTGTTGAATGGCTTCCTGCGGAATGAATGTCATGTTTGTATTGTTTTAATTAAAACGTTTCAGTCAGTAAGAGTTTCTCGGCACTTGCAACACCAAAAAAGGTCATATAATTGTCGAAGCTGTGCTTGGTTATACAGGTGGTAATTGATACCATAAATGTGAGTAGTGTTTGGTTATACAGTTGGCAATTGTCACCATAAAGATGAGCAGTGTTTGATTGGGCAGATGATAATTATACAAAAGATGCGTGCACGCCCGTGCGTGCATTCTGTGTATGGTTGGCGGGTGCTTTGGTGTGCTTTATTCCTTCTTTCCTATCCAACATCTGTCCTTCATATCTCTTCTCCTCATTTTCTTTACATGTACTCTCTTGTAACACCTCTAATCTTCTGGCGCTCATATGACCTTATGCAGTTGCGAATGCCGTAAAACCTGTATTTTTAAGAAAAGGAGATGTTACAAGAGAGAGTACATATCTAAAAAATGAGGAGAAGAAATAAGAACGATGGTAACAATTGCCACCTATAAAACCAAACATTGCTCACCTTTATGGTGACAACTGCAACGTGTATGGTCAAACACTGCTCACCTGTATGATGACCTGTACCACCCTTATAACCAAACACTGATCAGGGGTCTCTCGTGGCCTAGAGGTAAAGGTGTTCGTCTCTCATTCAAAGGTCCCGGGTTCGAATCCGGGTATGGACGGAAACATTTTCTTTTTCTCTAAAATTGTCTCCTTTCATCTCCTTTCCTGTTTCCTAGCAATGTTCTGTAGTCTGCTTTCGTCTCCAATTTCTGTCCCCACCCCATCACCTCCTTAGCCCCCTCCTCTGGGCTCTTGAATCTTTCTGCAGCCTTTCCATTGCTTCTCCTTGGCTCCTTCTTACTGCTGTCCTTCAGCCACACCCTTGATCCTCTGGTAGGAAAAATCTACACCTAGCCATCTCGGACAAGGGCAAAAAATATCAAAGGTCCTGTGTGAAAGTTGCCTTGGTGGTCTAAAATCGATAAGAGTAGGTTTCGGCCGCCACCCGAGCAAAATTCAAAATTTCCTACCAACTGTAAACGTTTGGTGTGTCCCGCACGCTCATATGACCTTGTGCAGTTGCGAGCGCCGTAAAACACACCTAAAAAATAAGTTAAAAAATAAAAAAACACCACATGTCACCTGCATAGTGACAATTACCACCTATATAACCCACCACAAGTCACCTGTATAGTGACAATTACCACCTATATAACCCACCACAAGTCACCTGTATGGTGACAATTACCACCTATATAACCAAACACTGCTCACCTGTATAGTGACAATTACCACCTATATAACCAAACACTACTCATCTGTATAGTGACAATTATCACCAGTATAACCAAACACTGCTTACCTGTATAGTGACATGTACCAACTATATAACCCACCTCTACTCACCTGTATGGTGACAATTACCACCTATATAACCAAACACCACTCAACTGTATAGTGACAATAATCACCTGTATAACCCACCACCACTCACCTGTAAGGTGACTATTATCACCTGTATAACCCACCACCACTCACCTGTATGGTGACAATCGTCTCCAAGTCCTCGTACTGTACTTTGACCAGCCTGGCAGCCTCCCGCGCCCTCTCCTGACTGTCTGCCACCACAGCCCCGATGATCTGACCATGGCTGGTCACCTGCACAGAGTGTTCGTGTCATGTCGTTGCGATTTGCGGAAGAAGTTTACTGAATAATAATTTACCAAAAACCAAAACAGAACGAAAAAACAATAGTTTTATTATTACTATTATTAT
>NW_004797429.1:22153-30096 GCF_000002075.1 Aplysia californica | reverse complement strand
TTAATAATAATAATAATAAAATCATCATTATCATTATTATCATTATTCCTACCTCATCTCGGGCAAACACAGTGTCCATGACGGAGTGTAGCGTGTTGTCCCCAGGGACATCCCTGTCACTGACGTAATCAACGACTCCGGGACACAGCAGGGCAGACGACGGATCAACGGACACAATCCTGGCGTGAGGCCTGGTGCTGGAGACCAGGTACATGTGAAGCTCGTCTGGGGCAGGTGTGTGGGGGGGGGGGAGTTTTGGGAGAATTTTAGTACGACACTTGTAACACTAATAGGTCATATAAGTGCCGGGAATAGAAACTGTGGCTAGAGAGTAACACACTAAGAAAAGAGGAAGGAGATATATGGACGGTACATGCGCATGTGTAACACAAACAGGTCATATAAGTGTCGAAGATAGGAGGTGTGGATCGAGAGTAATATACTAAAGAAGAAGGAGAGACAAGGAAGATGGCTGTTTGATAGGTAAGAAGGAGCAAATCACACAAGAGCTACCTCCAATGGTACAGGTAAGAACGTATTGTTTCATGCCTTTACATTCACGTATATTCTTTAGTGGTAGTCAATCATTGTTTTGAAGTTTGGCACTTTATCAGCTTTTGAGACAATTCTATCAAGTTGTTTGAAATCAATAATAGGGCTTTGTATAAACAAATACTGTTTCAATTGTTCGTGGTAATCATAGACTTAAATTGTGATAATATACTACTCTGGTCACTATTTGCTGTCTATCAAAAACCTTTTCTGCGCTGGTGCGGAACATGGTCTCACTGAATGTTTGACAGGAAAGTAAGAGCAAACCACACAAGAACGCCTGCCAACCACGATCCTGTGTGTATGGTAGGAGTTAATGCTTCAGGTTGCGAGCTGCCGTTCCACATTCTGCTATACCTAGGCTAGTCCATGTTTTGATGTTGTCCATCCATGTTACTCTGTCTTCCCGTAGCTCTCCTGTCCCACATTATATCCTTCCCTCAAGCAGCTCTTTCACAATGGTCTTGCGTCGTTTTAAGTGACAAAAGTATCGTATTTTTCTACATTTAATCGTCTTTTGTATTTAAAGCAGGTTTGTCTTTGTTAGTAAGTCCTGATATGTTTTGTTTTTACTGCTGTCCTTGCGTGTATATAATTAATGTATGGTTGTGAAAGTTCTTAATGCAGTTGAACTGATTTTCTTGTCACTGAGAAATGTTTTATCTTGTGTGAATGATATATTACGCTCAGTGATCATGTGATCGATGCAAAACACTCAGAGCTTATACTTACACTCGTATGGGATAGAGCGCTATATAAAAGCTACCAATTTTCTGCCGTCTGCTTTCCTCTCCACTTTCTGCCTCCACCCCCCACCCCCAACCTCTTTTGCCCCCTCCTCTAGGCTCCTGGCTCTTTCTGCAGCCGTTCTACTGCTACTCCTTGGCTCCTTCTTACTGCTGTCGTTGAACCACACCCTTGGTCTTATGGTAGGTAACATCTAAAATCTAACCTTCTCGGATAAGGGCGAAAAATGTTGATGGTCCTGTGTGTAAGTTGCGCACGTTAAAGATACATTGGTGGCCCACAATCGATAAGTGTAGGCTTCGGCCGCCACCTGGGCAAAATTTAAAACTTTCCTGTCAACGGAATATGTTTAATGTGTCTCGGGCGCTCATATGATCTTATGCAGAGGTGAGCGCCGTGAAACAGTTACTAAAACAAAACCAAAATAAAATAAACACAAACTTGCTTCAGCACCATTAAAATGAAAGTTATATATTTACCGGCCGCTGGTGGCAAGTCGTCCAGGAACAACGCCTGGCCTGTGCTCTGCTGCAGTGCTGACCGGTGGTGTAACGGTTGACCCACACACTCTAGTCCCGACTCACGACTGTCTGTACCTCCGTACACCTGCATGGACTGGCTAGTGGGCTGCTCCAAATCCTCTATGGCGCTCAGTTCAGAGGCAAGCTGCGGGGAAAAGATAGTTTGGAGGGGGGGGGGGGCGTGGAGTGATTGAATCTTTTTATTCATGCACGTACACACACGTGCACGCATGGACACACACACACACACACACACACACTCACACACGCACGCGCACGCGTGTGCGCGCTCATACACACACATGTATAGGCTTCGAGTGGCCGATGGTACAAATCAAATTAAAGTATTTTTTAAACAGCGTAAAATCTTTATAGGGCACTCCGTTAGCTCAGTTTGTATCACACTTGACTACAGAACGGATGGCCTAGGTTCAAATCCCAAACCGGGTGATTTTTACCTCGGGTCATTTTGGGGAGTTTTCAAGACTCTAGGTCTATTTATTTGGGAAGGTCTTATCGGAGGAGAAGGGTTTTAAATTCGGAAGTCCTGCCTCTTAAATAAACGTATACATGTTGTACTGTTTTGATGTTGTTGTTGTTGTTGTTGTTTTTGTTGTTGTTGTTGTTGTTGTTGTTGTTTGTTTTGTTTTTTCTTTAAAAGGAATATAGACAGCTTACCACACGTTTTTTTCTTACAGCTTACAACACTTATTTTTCTTCTTTAAAACGAATAGATAATATATAGACAGCTTACCACACTTCCATCAATTTGCTGCCTGACTTTGATGAAGAACTTGAAGAAGAAGCTGAGAGCTAGAGCACGTCTGTACTCCACCACTCCGCCTGGCGAGCCCGGGACTAGTGGGAGGTCACTGGCCAGAAGCTCGTTTGTCTCGGCAATGAGGCCTTCATTCCATTCCCTTGGAGAAACGCAACAATGGTTTAGTTTTAGTTAGAGTTTTACGACACTTGCAGCAGACTAAGGTCATATTATATTAGTAAGTGCCGAAGGTTACAAGAGAATAACATACACAAAGAAGAAGTCGGGCAGAATGACAAGGACGATAGGTGTTTGATAGGAAAGGAGGAGCAAATCATACCGTTATTATTATTATTATTATTATTATTATTATTATTATTATTGTTGTTGTTATTACTACTACTACTACTACTACTACTACTACTACTACTACTACTACTACTACTATCATATCATCATCATCATCATTATCATCATCATCATCATCATCATCATCATCATCATCATCATCATATCAGCGCCAAATTCCATTTTAAGAGCATTGTTACACTTCAAATAAAAGTATATTTATGGTTATAGAAAAAAAGAGACAAACACTGAAAAAAAACCCTCCTCTTCATGCAAGTACATGAGAAATATAGTCAACAAAGCCTGTATTATGACATTTGCGAATTAGACGTATCTACACGGAAAGTGTGCTTCTTTCGATATTTTACAAATAAGACATGCTGAGATAAGACAAGATACAATGGCACCGAAAAACAGATAAGATAAGATAAGATAAGATAAGATAAGATATTAGCCTACTAAGCATTATCCGTTGAAGAAAATGACGTGTGTTTTTAAAGAAAAAGGCACGTAATGCTTATCAGAAAAATTCTTGGAGAAAAAAATAATAAATAAAAACTGTGTACAGACTGGAAAATGTCGATTTCTTCTATTTCATTATTTTGACGAGCCCCTGGATTCACCACGATGTCTCACATAATATAATAATAATAATTGCATTTATATAGTGCATTCATGAATATCCATGCTCTGCACTGTAGTCGGAACATATCCATCTTTCACTGTCTATAATAACCAGGTACCCTTTTCCACCTGTGTGAAGTGAGGAAAATTCGTGCGAAGTGAAGTGAGGAAAAGTGAGAAAATTTCGTGCTAAGTGATTTTCCCAAGGACGCAATGTCGGACACTTGACGGGATTCGAACCCACGACCTTATGGTTGCAAGTCCAAGAACCTAACCACTTGGCCACCGACGCCACAATATTATGATGCGCATTTCTTTCAGAACGTACTTGCCGAGTAGCCCAGCCATAGTTGTCTCCGCCAGCAGAGTAGTCTCCCCCATGCCTCCAAACGCCAGAGTGGCTGACGTGACTTTGTTGTCCGCGGACAGAACTACCCGGAGCCCTGCGTTCACCAGAGAGATGTCGTCCTCTTTTCGTGTAGCCTGCTTGTAGCCCGCCAAGTACTCACGCTGAAAGCATTAGACGTGGTGTTAGTTAGTTTAGTTATAGTAAAGTTTTGCCGTGTTCGTAACTGAATAAGGTCATATGAGCGCCAAGGGGTTGATTTAAATAAAACAGAGAAGTCCAAACGGAGAATCAGGCTTACTCTGCTCACCTCTCTAGCTGCGACAGCACAAAGTCAGCTTCGACTATCAAGGCACCCCGGAAATAGCAGTTCACAAAAGAGTGACAAACATAGAAAAGAAGTAGAGGAAACAATGACAATAGTAAGGATGAAGGGGGGGGGGGGGGGGGGGGGGGGGGGATGCAATGGGGGGGGCAGCAGTTCCCCCTTAGTTGTTCCGGCACAGTATGAGCATGACAAAGATAAATCAGCCCAATTACAGTTCTACAACGGTGTTGTTAGATAAAAGGATAATGTTAAAGTATGCCTTCAGCAATAATGTTATTTGGCAATGTGGGGATTTGTTTGTGAAATAGATCAATGATGATGATGATGATGATGATGATGATGATGATGATGATGATGATGATGATGATGATGATGAGGATGATGATGATGATTCCAAACAATGATGATGATGAAAATGATGATGATGATGATGATGATGAAAACGTTTTTTCTTAAATTATATGTATATCATATTTTACCTCATCCGTGAAAGGAATGGTGATGGACACAAGGACCTCATCAATGGCCACAGCTGTTTTACGATAACCTTGGAAAAATGTGTTGTCCATCGGCACCGTACGAGGTCCTCTCTCTAGGGAGGAAAAAGAGAGCGAGAGAATATTTTCAAAAACAGAGTGGGGTTTTTTTTTGGTTTTGTTTGGGGGGGGTAGTAAGTGTTTCCCGGCGCTTGCAACTGCATATTACGGTCATATGAGCGCGCAGGACACATTAAACATTTACAGTAGGTAGGAAATTTTGAATTTTCCCCGGGGTGGTGGCCGAAGCCTACTCTTATCAATTTTAGACTACCAAGGGGTCTTTAACGTGACCAACTTGCACACGAGACCTCCTAGATTTTTCGCCCTTGTCTGAGAAGGCTAGGTGTAGATCTTTCCTACCATAAGATCAGGGGTGTGGCTGAAAGACAGTAGTAATAAGGAGCCAAGGAGTAGCAGTAGAATGGCTGCAGAATGAGTCAAGAGCCCAGAGGAGGGGACAAGGAGGTGAGGGGGTGGGGCAGAAAGTAGAGACAAAAGCAGACGACAGAACATTGCTAGAGATCAGGAAAGAAGGTGAAAGGAGATAATTCTTAGAAGAAAGTTTTCCGTTGCTATCTGGATTCGAACCTATTAAATGAGAGGTGAACACCTTAACCTCTTGGCCACGAGAGCCCCCAAAGCAAAGTGTGAGAAGCGGGAACTGCAGTGAACAATTCCATTTTCCGCGTGACGGATATTTATAGTATTTTATATAAATTTGTGAACAATTTGTAAAAAATTCATCCTCAGCTGTTGTGAAAAAAGTAGGGTATAGTTAAGACAAATTGATACAAACCGCTGTGCAAAGTTTGGATGACACCGATTCAATGGTTAAAACGATATTTGAGGATAATTTTTTATCGCACTATAAAGTAAAGGCAAGCAAAACGATAGCACTGTTATCGAACAAATTTTAGCATTCACTGAGTTAATCAAGTATAATGAACCAACCAATCAGGTATATCGTCGACCAATTATCCAGTTCAGATGCACCAAGCCCAACAGTTCTAATTTTTTTTTCTATGTCAGTTTCTTAATAATTGTCACCGTTGCATGTGGTCAAGAAATAATATCTGTGTGTAAAAATTCAAATTCCAAACATTGAAAAAGGCCCGAAAAGATGCATAACATGAAGTAGGTACGAATCGTTAAAAGAATGAAACAGTTCGGTTCTCTCTCTCTCTCTCTCTCTCTCTCTCTCTCTCTCTCTCTCTCTCTCTCTCTCTCTCTCCTGAAAAATAGGGCTTATGGTACGAAAGAACATTTGCCTAGCCTGCAGACAGTGGAAACAGGCAGGCGCTTGTCAAAATTTTAGAGCATATTCAGTTATTGGTATAATCTTAAAGCGTTTTCATTTGCTTTGCTTTTGATGGAAAAGAAATGCTCATTTATCTAGAATAAAAGTCGAGATGTTCGCGATTGTTGAAGGAGGCGGGGGTTGTCCGACTTCAGAGAGGCAAAATTAGCATTAAATAAATGATCATCAAAGTTCGGTGACTTCCAAAGCTGTAGAGTCCTTAGAAACTACAATTTTATATTCTGGTGCCTTTGATCAATGTTTTTCCAGTAAAACCAAGCAAGAATATTTTTATTGCTTTTTTGTTGTCGTTTTTTGTTGTTGTTGTTTTATTGGGCTTTGTAAGGGTTTTTTTTTTTGTTTATATGCTGGCGGTTTTGTTGTTGTTGTTGTGTTGTTTTATGGTTATTGTTGTTTTGGTTGTTTGTTTTTTGGTTGTTTTCTTTTGGGGGGTTGGAGGGTGGGGGGTAACAGACATAAACGGTTTTGTGCCCAACGAAAAAAACAACAACACATATTTCCCAAAGCGCAGAGAAATGCCGGTTTCTTCAACTTCATTGTTTTGACGAGCGCCTGATTCCACAACGATGCCTCACATAACACATATATCATACATTGTATGTCACCTTTTGAGAGGAGTGAAAGAGTGGCGCCGGCAGCCAGGAGCAGAGGGTTAAGGTCAGAGATAGGGCTGGCGGTCAGGACGTTTCCACACACGGACTGTAAGAGAGAAAACAACATTGCACAGATTAAACCTCTCCGTACGTCTCGTGGTCATTTTGTATCCTCGGGGTTGTATTCTTCTCATTTTAGAATACTTCTAGTACGAAGATCTCTTTGAAACTTTCAGTATTTCTCAAAAATCATTTTGACCGAATACTATACAAAGCGTACGGATCGGATTAACGTGTAAATTTTCTCTTTGGAAAGTGGTGGCATAGAGTTCCCCACGTTGTATGGATATGGTTAAGACTCTCTTTTTTAATGGAAATGTTTTACTTTCCCATCGACACTATTTTGATCATTTAGGAGGCGGGCTTCCGACTGAATCTGCCAGGGCCAACCAAGACTTAATCAGAGGGTTACAACATCTTCGCAGAAAGACTGAGATGTTCCATAGAAATTTCTCCCCTCTGGGATATCGAACTCTGGTCTCCTGCGTGCGACACCGAAGTGCCTAACCACTATATCGTAGCAGATGCCAGTGAACCCCCCCTTGACACTTTATTCCAATGTAAATATAAATAAGAGTTTGCAAAATCCTTCCCTTGCAGCATCTTAGAAAGCTCTCCAGTACACTTTGTCCATCAAAGGAATTTGTTACTCCCTCTCATCCTGACTCGGCCCAGTGACAGAAATATGCAATGTTTGACCCATGATAAGAGATATGTGCACAACCTGTACTTATTCATTATGGAAACTTTACTTATCAAATGAGTGTTTTATGTGATGTGATGTGGACCGATGGCCTTAAACACTGAATAAACTTACTTACTTACCAGTAACACAACGGTACCGCCAAAGAAGTATTCGTAAACGTACTCACTGCAACATTTCTTATCTGGTGACTTGCGAACCACCTGAGCATCTCAATAACAGCAGCAAACGTCCTGGTTTTGTATTCTGAAACACAGAGCCCAGACATAGCGATATAATGTGAGAATTAGCAATCTTTATCTTTTAAAAACCCAGTCTTTTTGGGATTATTTTCAGGAGGGCCACAGAACTCATTTCATAAGCTTCTTTTCTCTGTATTTTTCTTCCTTCTCTTTCTGTTATTTTTAAGAGTGACTCATTCTTTTGCTTTGAGAAAGAGAGAGAGAGAGAGAGAGAGAGAGAGAGAGAGAGAGAGAGAGAGAGAGAGAGAGAGAGAGGGGAGAC
>NW_004797429.1:19347-22053 GCF_000002075.1 Aplysia californica | reverse complement strand
CATATATAATATATATATTTAGAGAGGGTACTTTTAGAGAGTTTGTACTTTTAAGTTTCGGATTTCATTGTGGTTCATGATGGAACTGTAGCATGTAAAAATGATATTTTATATTTATGAAATTTCTGCCTAGCAAGACTGCTGATCTTTCATGTCTAAGGAACGCTCTGCTATTTATTACTCCCTCCCCCTTCAGCAAAACGAAATCTTTGAAGTAAAAGGATGCCTCCATTTCCCAATTTCTGTTTCTATCTCGTCTAAACCGCCCCCCCCCCTTTGTCCTTTTCCCTTTCGACCTTTTGTCTAGTTTGACCTCTGACCCCTTATGGGCATTAGTTATCCTCTCTTTGGGGTTGCTTCACAACATATGACCAGCTGGTGCTGATGGATGCTCTATTTATAACATTTTATTATGGTATGACCCTGACACAGTGGCTGATCCGTTTTCTATTTATACTAAACGTTATTTGGTTGTTTATTGTTTCTTCAAATGAATGGCATCATTTATGAAATGGTATTTAAGTTGACTTCTTCACTATTGCTGTTAGAAGATGTGAGTTTTGAATCGAAAGTTATTTTATCGAATTGCTTCGTCTGACAACTCGGATGCTGTACCCCGTGCAGCCCAGGTTGGCCTTGACAGTCAAGTTTGAGGCAGCCATCCTCCTACTTTATGTAAATTGTGTCGATGTAGGAGGAAAATAATTACTATCAAGCATTACAATCTGTCATCATCTACACACTTCGAGATGTGCTTCTTCAGGGGACAGAGCGCTTATGGGAATGCCCCTTGTGCAGTGATGTCGGTCCTTCCCACAAGTAAACAAGTATTACAATCTTCATAGAATGTCATGATGAAAACAACACTGTTGATATTTCTTTAAAAGGGCGGTCTTACAATTAATTCCTGTACTAGATTCCTGTACTAGTGGGCTTTGTGAGCGATGTACTGTGAGCGATGTACTGTGAGCGATGTACACTTTGCAGACATGTTCCTGGAATGATGAAGTATTTCTCTCTACAATGAACAAGGGAACACTGCAAAGCGGTCTTGGTTTATTGTTGCTGCTGATGGCTGTGGCTGCGGTTTGAAGCTGGGGTATCTTAAAGAGGGAAATTGCTGGAAGGATAAAATCTAGGATTCATTTCACCCAATTATTTTCGACCATTCTCTCTTGCCTGGCAGCCTGGACTGTAGTTTCTGAAGTCAGATGCATGCTCTCAGGCTTACCCTTTTCTACTGTCACCTTCAAACAAAGGGCAGGTACTCAGAGAATTTTTCCCCAAACTCCTAATTACTTGTAGGTGGCTGGAGGGTGGCTGTCTGTCTCATTTTTGTCCTAGCACGAAATGACCATCATTGTGTCGATGTGCTTCTCTTTACCCAACAAACTTATAATTATTACTTATTTTTGTGTTGTATGTTATGGACAGGTTTGCATGTTTAGTTTCATTCAGAATTGAACCGATACGCCTTAACACTGCTCTTGTTTAGCAAAATAAATACTAGATCTAAGTGCAAGGAGAATGGCATGTTTAGTAGTGAAGACCTCATCAAGCCCCCTACAACAATGTCCACCTCTCTTATTTATAAGATTATAGTTGTATTATAAAAAAAAGATGCCATGATTTGATCTTGTGAGTGAATATTTATTGCACCAGTGGTCAGTTGTTGTGAAGTGACCTGCATTTGGTCATGTCAAGTGCTCTATTTCCTCCTCCTCACCTCTTTATCACCTCCTCCCCTTCCTTCTTCCTTCCCTCTAACCCTCCCTGCACTCTCTTGATAAGAACCCTGTTTTGAGACTAAATTGTGTCGATGCAGATGTACAACATTTACAAACTTTCTCAAGTGTGGGAGGTCTTATCAAAGATAGGGGTCAGGGGACTGCAGGCCAGTTCAGTTCTTATTGTATATTTACACTCTGATGGGTGGGTGGGTGGGTGCTCTATATTTGTGATCAAAGAATACCATCCCCCACCCCCACCTCTCCTCCTTCTTCCCTTCTTAAGGTACTTTCGCCCCCACCCCCACTCCCCCTTTCATACCAGTATGCCATATATTGAACCTTCCTTCATTTTGAGTTATTTTATATATTTATTGTTTGTCAGGGTAGTATTTTAAATTGTTATCTTTTAATTAAGGCACTCAATGAGTTGTAGTGGAGAAGTGTTAGATTTCCCAGCAGTTTATTGGTTTGTAACTTATTGTGAGAGACACTTTGAAACTTTGAAGAGACTTTTCTTATCCAAAGGTAAAATTGTGGCATGAGTTGGTACTTTGAAGTTGTTCAGTGTCGGAGAACCGGCGTCTATGATGGTGGGTGGTGTATCGGTTAGGCTGTTTGCACATGCAAGCAGGAAATGTGAGGTTGTACTCCTATGCGGAGAAGTTTGTTTTATCGTGTACGTATGTCATGTATGACTGCTGGGATCCTGTAGCCCACACAACCTGGGTTGACCCTGACAGGCAAAGTTGTAGCAGCCTGTCTCATGTTGTTGTTGTTGTTGTTATCGATCCAGCAACAGCTGGGCTCTCGCCCTTCTGTCCAATGCCATGTAGTGATAAGTGCAGGTCTGCTGCAGTTGCTGTAATGTTCCATAGAGTCTCATAGATAATTATTATCTAAATTGTGTCAAATGAGGGAGTTAGTTCAAACATTTTACCACAATCATTTTTCAGTCAGTTCGTGTCAGATGTAATAA
>NW_004797429.1:17990-19247 GCF_000002075.1 Aplysia californica | reverse complement strand
GTTGTTGTTGTTGTTGTTGTTGTTGTTGTTGTTGTTGTTGTTGTTGTTGTTGTCGCGGTCGTCGACGTACCTGGCAAGGTGTCCACCAGTCGCTGTAGTTGGTCGTTGAGCTGTGTGAGCGTGACAGCCCCACCCACCGTCACACCTAGGTCACTCACGACAACACACGACAGTTCCGGGATGTGTGTGGGACACAGCAGCGTCCTGTACCTCATGTTCTTGAACTTCGTTTCGATTCCTGGGTGAGAAAAAGCAATAAATACACTCACAGTATTCTACTAAATGACATTGGGAGGGGGGGGGGGGAATAATATGTAAGTGTATTTACGCCACGACTGTCACAATTTTGGTCATTTACAACACCACACTTTAGCTTACGCCAAAGAAACACGGTCAAACGAGGCCTCAGAGCCATGAAATGTTGAGAGTATTCAGAGTTCTCGCCCTGTTGAAACTTGAAACTGCTCACTGTGAGACAGACAGTGGCTGTGTCGTTAGACCTTCAATATTGTTCTGCTAACTTTAAATTACCGGCTGCAACGCCGGAAGCAAGTCGTCGCCGTCAGTCGACATTGTTGTGTCTGAAAATTTCGAAAAATAATTGGAATCAAGCATTTATTTAGAGTTTGATGATGCCCAACAATAAGTAATAATAGCTTCATTCCTATTCTAAAATTATTATCGGATACAGACAAACTAAACATTTTGTGTTAACATAGTATTGTTCTGCGAGAAATGAAATAGATTTTTGCTTCTCTTGAAAAGGAAGTCGTATTTTGACTACGTCGATAATGATGAATGGTAGCAACGAAATATGTTTACGTACCGTAGAGAGTAAGAATAAACAAACTGCTACGCGCAACCTTACCAACTTCTGTGTTTCCAAAAATTAACATGCAGCTCCGTGCAGTCTCACCAATTTCTGAGTTTCCAAAAATAAACATACCGCTCAGTGTAGTCTCACCAATTTCTGTGTTTCCAACGACGATCTTCGCATCTGGGTGTAGAGCTTTCAGTTCTACAAGTTCCTGCAGGGTGCGGGGTTGGATCCAGGTGGCGCCGGCTCCCTTGAACACGAGAGTTTTCCCCTTGTACGTGTTGTGATTCACCTGAAATTGTCGAAGTCAAATCGCTACCATAGAATTACAAAGTTCTATCTGACATTTTTGGTCATTTTGAGTTACTGAGTACTATGACTTCAAAAACCGACTATTGTTCTATCTGTTATATAATTGTCATGGTTTTCAAAGTTCTACC
>NW_004797429.1:16262-17876 GCF_000002075.1 Aplysia californica | reverse complement strand
TAAATAAATAAATAAATATATAAATGAATGAATGAATGAATGAATGAATGAATGAATGAATCCTCACAACGGTGGAGAACTTAACCAATACACCAGAGACGCCTGCACAGACGATGCTAATACCACGGGCATTGATTACAAGAGCGGTTTCGCTACCTTAGAAGTTCTATCTGACATTTTAGGTCGTTTCGAGGTACGAAGATCATTTGCTCAAATGTTCTACGTGCTCTATCAAAATTGTAAGAATCAAAATTTAAGATTATTCGCAATCGTTATCAACAAAATTCAAAGAATTTCATTTGACAAAGCTTGATATGTTGTGAAACTCGAACAGTTTTGCGTCAAGTTTCTCAATACTAGGTACTGAGCAGGCAGAACTTTGTAATTCTATGGCAGCGGTTTGTTGCTGTGCCCCTTTCTATGATGGAAAGTACTAGCGTTGTGGGCGCCCTCTTACCTTCAGGTCTGGTGGAAAGATGGGTTCTTGGTCTGGGCTGAAAGGTTTCAGATCAGCAATCCGTGGGGCAAGACCCTGGGGAGTGTTGAAAACCATAGATACGATCATACGGGGTACATAGAATTGAAGAGAAAAAAAGAATATTAATCCGCAGACAATAAAAACAGCACCTGGACATGGATGGCTGGTGCCTCTATAAATAAATCATTAACGGTCAGGTCAGGACCATGGGAGTCAATTTTGAGCCACAATCAGAATACTGAGTATGTATCTAGCTTAAGATAGTATTATAGTTTATATTATATTTCATTTAGATTATGCATGTGACCATAAGCATGCGTGTGTATGCATGCTTGAGTGTGTGTTTGGGGGGGGGGGGTGTTTGGGTGTGTGTGTGTGTGTGTGTGTGTGTGTGTGTGTGTGTGAGTATTCTCCAAGAGGGTGAGCGGGTGTGTGTGTGGCTTGTGCTTGCTCGCTCGCTCACTCACTCACTCACACTCGTTTGATCGGTACAGCCTGTGGGAGTCGCCTTCCCACAGAGCTGACCGCTCACGGGGATTTGTTTTGCTGCCCGTTACCGTTGTCTGCCCTTTCTGTGTCCTTTATCTATGCAGTCTGGTGCCCCGTTGATAATAATTCATCCTAGCAAACGCCAAACGGGGCACCCAGCAAAATGCTCATAATTAATCATCATGTCTCAGTAGTTCTTCGTCTTTAATTTTTTTAAAACTTTGTAAACATTCTTTTCCGAATGATCTTGTCTTTGTTTATAATTGCAGTAATGATGAAGACAGCAATTATTATTGTAACTTCCGGGTGTAACAAATAGTTGGGGTTGTCACCGACGGGGTCTTCTCTGTCTTCTCATGTGAATAATTTCAAAATGGTGCTTCTCTGTCTTGTTGTTGGTCTTGTTGTTGTTGTTGTTGAAGTTTGGCAGTTACTGCGAACTTATCATCATCGACATCATTCTTAGACTGTGTGTGAGTTCAAGTGGTTTGGATTGTGTGGTGCTGTGGCACTGCTGTGTTTGAGATTGTGATAGGAGTCGTGTGTGTGACATTTGTGGCTAGATCATAGATGCAGTTGTTTCTTATATATTATATACTCCTCATACAAGTTTATGATTTTTGCTTATACATCTTATTTCTCCCCCC
>NW_004797429.1:13877-15975 GCF_000002075.1 Aplysia californica | reverse complement strand
ACACACACACACACACACACACACACACCTGTCCGTCATCCAGCACTGTGTCAGCCCCATTACGGCAACACGACTCTCCCATTGGACACTGATATTCCTGGAGAGAAACAGCAATGAATTCATGACGTAATCACTTCATTCATGACGTGACAAGTTCATTCATGACGTGACCATTTCATTCATGACGTGACCAGTTTACTCATGAAGTAACCAGTTCATTCATGAGATGACCCGTTTACTCATGACGAGACTCGTAAATTCATCACGTGACCAGTTCATTCATCACGTGACCAGTTCATTTATGACATGACCAGTTCATTCATGACGTGACTAGTCAGTTCGTGACCTAACCAGTCGATTCATCACGTGACCAGTTTAGTTATCAGCATCCCCATTAATTGTGTGACATCGTGATAGCTGCGCAGCTCAGCCCTGGGAGCCACAAAACAAGAACCAATGTATATTAGTGTAAGTAAGAGTTTTACGGCACTTTGGACACATATAGGTCATACAAGTGAGGAGGGTTAGATGTGTTGCTTGGAAGTGGTATACAAAAAAAAGAAGGCAGAGGTAAATGTTTGATAGGGAAGAAGGAGCCAACTACACCAGAGCACCCGCTAACCATCCACACAATCTAGGTTTGTTAGAATACTTATAAGTCAAAGCTGATTAGGACATACCTTGGTGAAAGTTCGAAACCCGTCGAGGATTGGTCGATAGCCGGTGCAGCGGCACAGATTCCCTGTAGTGATTGTGAAAACAAATCTGTTTTTCAATGCTTATCACATCGTTTTAGTTTAGTTTTAGTAAGAGTTTTACTACACTTGCAACACAAATATAAGTCGTAGAAGTGTCGAGATTAAAAAGTTGTTCCTGCATCCGATCCGGACATTGGGGATTGCCTTGTTATTGAAACAGCTTCCTGTGCCTTCGTCATATTGTGGTAAGGTGGCCAGTTCCTTTCAACGCCGCCTTTACATCCCCAACTCGAAGTCAGGTACCCATTACTGCTGCGTGGGCAAGAAGGGGCGAAAAAACCCGAGTCGAAGATTAAAGGTCTTAATACTAGAGAGTAACATACACAAAAAAAGGAGGAAATGTAGAAGAGATAGATGTTTGATGTGAAAGAAAGAGCAAAACAAACTAGAAATCAAAAGTACTAACAAAATTTTGATAGTTAGCTGCCAAATTTCGTTTCATATTATGAAAATGGGAGGCTCTGGTGGCCTAAAGGTTAAGGTATTCGCTTCTCATTCAAAGGTCAGGTGTTCGAATCCGGGCGCGATGTAAAAATTTTCTTCTCTAAAATTGTCTCCTATCACATTCTTTCCTGCCCTCTAGGAATGTTCTGTCGTCTGCTTTCGTCTCCACTTTCTGCCCCTACCCCCCACACCTTTTTTGCCCCCTCCTCTGGGCTCCCGACTCTTTCTGATGCCTTTCTACTGCTACTCCTTGGCTCTTTTTACTGCTGTCCTTCAGCCACACCCCTGATCTTCTGGTAGGAAAGATCTACACCAGCTAGCCTTCTCGGACAAGGGTGGAAAATATCGGAGGTCCCGTGTGCACGTTAAAGATCCCTTGGTGGAGTAATCGATAAAAGTAGGCTTCGGCCGCCACCCGGGCAAAATTCAAAATTTCCCACCAACTGAAACTGTGTAATGTGTCCCGTGCGCTCATATGGTCTTTTGCAGTTGCGGACGCCGTAAGACACAACAAAAAAAAAGAAAGAAAAAAAGACTGATAGTCTGGGGTGTTGGCTGATGATGCAGCGACGAAAAGGGCTGAGTTAGCAGTCAAATTTCATTTCATTTCATATTGAGAAAATGGTTGTTAATTAAGGCACAAACCGTCGAAGTACTTCTCCATCTCCCGCACTGTGGGCCTCGGGTTGTTTCTCAGCAAGGTGTACATGGACATCACTATACCAGGGGTGCAGAAACCGCACTGGGAGCCATGGAACTTGGCAATTCTTTCCTAGTGCAATAAAAACATATGGGTGGTTGGACTTATCTATCATCATCATCATCATCATCATCATCATCATCATCATCATCATCATCATCACCATCATCAACATCATCATCATCATCATCATCAT
>NW_004797429.1:8170-12597 GCF_000002075.1 Aplysia californica | reverse complement strand
GTAGGGGGGGGGGCTAAATGTATGTCTTTATGTATCTATATGCTTGCACGTCTTCTTCCTTGCCTGTACAGGGTGCAAATTGTTCAGGCTGCCAATTCCTTCCACTGTCGTCACAGCCAGCCCGTGCATTGAGCACACAGGGGCTAGACAGGCGTTCACGCTGAAGTGAGTGAGGTATGTTAAAGAATTTTCGAGGAATTGTTTGTCTTGCTTGTCTTATAGAGGTCGCAGGAAGTGTGAAGAGGTAAATGGTAAAATATAATGTTAAAAGGTGAGGGTTAAAGGATATGTGAAAAGGTGAAGGGTAAAGTTTATATAAAGATGTAAGAATTCAAGGATACGCGAAGAGATAAAGAAGTAAAGAATATGTGAAAAGGTTAAACAAAACCAAAAAAAAAGGATGTGTGAAGAGGTAAGAATTTAAGTATGTGGGAAGAGGTAATAGGTAAAATATGTGGAGAGGTAGTAGGTAAAATATAAATGAAGAGGTAAAAGTTAAAGGGAATGTGAATAGGTAATGAAGTAAAGAATATGTGAATAGGTAAAAAATAAAATGGATGTGCGAAGAGGTTAGAGTTAAAGGATGTGTAAAGAGGTAAGAGGTGAAATATATGTGAAGAGATAAGAGTTAAAGTATATGTGAAAAGGTTTAGAGTTCGAGGAAATGTGAAGAGGTAAGGGGTGAAGTATATGGGGAAAGGTTAGAGTTCAAGGAAAAGTGAAAAGGTCAAGAGTTCAAGGATATGCCACCGTATCCTGCGCTAGTAGGTACAAGAGTTCAAGGATATGTTAAAAGGTCAGAGTTCAAGGAAATGTAAAGAGGTCAGAGTTCAAGGATATGCCACCGTGTCCTGTTCTGGTAGGTACTTGGACACCATGACTGTGCACGCACCACATCCTCCCTCACCACAGCCCAGCTTACTTCCCGTCAGGCGGACTTGGCTTTGGTCAAGACACAACAACAATAATAATTTAGATTGCATTTGCATAGACAATGAAACTTGCAGAATGTGATTTGTATCTCTGTGGAACAATGCGTGTGGAGTTTTGAAAATGTTCGACAATATTAGAGCTAAGTTCACTTTTAGTAAAGCAGTACCTCATAATTACAAAGTTCTATCTGCTGAGTACCTCGTTTTGATAAATTTGACTTCAAAGGTGTTGAGTTTCATTTCATGTCAACATTTGTATAGCGCCAAGTCCCGCTCAACAGCAAGCTCTATGCGCTTTACAATCTATACTATTACCCCAGCAGACCTGATAGCATTCTGAAACATTTTCAACTTTCTGGGAAGCATACAGTGCAAGTTGCCATTTTGTGGGCATCTGACACACTAACATACTCATAAGATCTTTTGCTGTCTATTGCCGGGTACCCATTCCCACCTTAGAGAGGTGAGGGAAATAGTGTGAAGTGCCTTTCCCAAGGACATAATATCGGGCCTAAGGCTTGAACCCTTGAACCCTCAACCTCACAATTATGAGTCCGGTGGCCTACCGACGCCCCAACAATAATTATCTTTAATAAAGGCACAACAACGATATTATCATTATCATCTTTGGTTTTTAAAAAAAACAAACAATGGTATTATCTTTTGTAAAAGTAGAACAATATTGTCTTTGGTAGAGAGAGAACGATGACATTATTATCTTTTGTAAAAGTAAACCAGTAACAATGATAGTATCTTGTGTAAAGGCATAACAGTGATCTATGCTTTCTTAAGGCATGGCAAAGGTATTATCTTTGGTAAAAGAATAAAAATGACTGTATCTTTCATAAGCATAAAATTAAACAATGATAAGTTATTTGGTAAAGGAATACTAATGATATTATCTTTGGTAAATGCATAACAACGATTGTTCGAGTACCGAAGAATAGCAATGATATTATCATGTTTGATCAAGGCACAACGATAGGAATATCTTTGATAAAGGAATGGCAGTGAGTATCTTTTGGTAGAGGAATAACCATGACTTTATCTTTGATCGAGACAAAACAGTAACACTATCTTTGATAAACGAATAGCAATGATATTACTTTTGGTGGAAGAATAACAATATAACTAACTTTGGTAAAACCATAGCAATAATGTATGCGTTAAAAGCATATCAATGAATATTGCCTAATGTTAGCTTTTGTCCTTCAAGGGAGAAAAATCTAGCTAGCCGCACTTTGTCAAATAAATTCGATTGGCAGAGTGCACACTCGAAAAGGATACGTCGAGTCCGGATGTACGTCAGAAGGGTCATCTCAGGGTCCGGGTTCGGTTCTGTGATCTAGAATTAAGAAAGTCAAATACATTAAGAAAAAATAACAAATGGGGGAAAAGCCTAGGCCTATATTGTAAGAAAGGAATATACGCAACTTAAACCTAATGAGAAATCATCTGCCTATTTTCTTGGCTTTAATCTTCTGCCCATAGCAAACAAAATTCTGCTTTTAGCAAAGACTCGTAAATAGCTCTGTAATCCGAACGGCCAAGAATGTTTCCGTTTTGAATAAAAAATGTGAATTTTGAATTCGAAGTAATCCGCCATTGAGACTTATTGTTTAGAATTATAATCACACCAGATTGTGAATGGGCTGGGGTGAAACTGGTACTGTAAAGAGTAGGCCTATGTTCTAAAAAAAATATGCAACGATTAGCAATGTCACAACCTTCCTTTTCGGCGACAGTTGCTCAAAAAATCATTAGATTACTATTGGTGTTGTAGAAATGGCAACAAAACCGATGAACGTTTAATAAGTTTTTACCCTGACTAAGGGGGAAATGGGGAAATGGTATGGGTTTAACGCCCTTATCAACACTATTAGGTTATTTAAGGGGCGGGACCTCCTAGTTTAACGTCAGTCTCCGATAGGACCGAGTCAAGTGGGAAGTTCGTGTAAAGTGCCTTTCCCATGGACACAACGTCGGACTGAGCTGAGGCTCGAACCCCCGAGCCCGCAAGCAATCTCACGATTACGAGTCCGGTTGCCTAACCACTAGGCTACCGATGCCACCTGACAAAGGGGGAATTGTCGTAAGACAATGGAATGTGCTGAGTGTGATTTATTCCATCTTTCTGAAACGACACGTGTGAAGTTTAGGAAATTTCCGACGAGTGGTTTGAGTTAAGAGCACTTTTAGTAAAGCGGTACCTCAAAATTACAAAGCTCTATCTGCTGGGTTCCTAGTTTTGATCAATTTGACGTCAAAGGTGTTGAGTTTCATTTCATGTCAAGCTTTTTCGAATGCAATTTATTACACTTTGAATATCTTAATAACGACTACGAATAATGTTACGATTTTTATAGAGCTGACAGTGCATAATTAAAATTTGGTTTCTGACCTCATAATCCAAGAACAGCCCAAAACTTTGTAATTCTAACGGTCTAACGTAGCGAAAGATAGTTCTTGAATACGAGGGCAGCTGTAAATGAAAAAAATTCTCCTGCCTCATGACAATGCTCAGGTGCACAGAGTGGTGAAGGCAACTCAGACAGCAAAGCAGCGTGTCTTCGAAATCAACAATAAACAGTAATGCGCGCAGACAAAAATAGATCTTGCCATCTTGCGTGTTTTCGGGTTCACTGGAAACAATACGAGGTCCACGAGTGTAGAAAAGCTTCTGCACAGTTAATCAATGCGTGTAGATCTAGGCAATGTTGGGAGCCTCTACTAAGGAAACCGGACAATGAACGTTGGTTTAGTTTCCAGTAAACGTTTTTACAGCCCTTGCAACACACGTGGGTCATATAAATGGCGAAGATTTGAGGTGTTACAAGATAGTAACAAACATAAAAAAGGAGGAGAGATATGGACGATAGTTGTTTGATCGGAAAGAAGGAGCAAACCACTCCAGAGCACCCACCAACCACCCACCCACCACAGTGAGCTATCATGACAGAACCGATAGAAGTATGTCTTACCTTGGAACCGTTGACGAAGAACACGACGACATTGTTTGCTTCCGATTCTTCCATGGCGTTGATCTACGTTTGACGAGAGATGGAAAAACGTATCGTTTTCACTCAGTGTAAATGTAGATAACATCAATGCCAAAAGACCCAGTGCAAGTGTTGTTTCTAGTACATAGAATCGTACGGATATTGTCCACAGCTAAAACTGTGTTATAGTATTGTGCGTGGGAAAAATCAGCTATGTCCCAAACGCACGGTTCGGTTTCATTTAGTCTTCTTCCAGATAATGTGAAAGTTTTCTAAACACTTACTGATACTGATGTTAGAGTGCGCAACCTAAATTTAGCCTAGGCCTACCTCTAGAAATTCGTTGTGCTATATCTTGTTATCTCTGCTTGGTTTTAGTTACGCAAGATTTTGCATACATATATCATCATCTCGGTTACTTATGTGAAGGACACGGGTTAGACACGACCAATGTTCTGAAGGAGCGAGACAGATGGCAGGGATTTTTTAAGGGGGG
>NW_004797429.1:4881-7573 GCF_000002075.1 Aplysia californica | reverse complement strand
GGGGGGGGCTTCCAGTGACCTGGCGGGAACCAGACAGTTGTGTCGTGTAACGGTAACCAGGCTCAACGAAACGAGAACGACACCTCATTTCAGGACAAGGGCATGTAGCACCAACAACACCGCGTGGTTCACAGATAAGAGATTCTCATGGTGGAGAGGTTAAGGTGTTTGCCTCTCGTTTAATAGGTCCCGGGTTCGAATCCGGAAAGCGATGGAAAATGTTCTCTTTTAAAATGTTTTCCTTTCGCCTCCTTTCCTGCTCACTAACCATGCTTTACCGTCGGCTATCGTCTACACTTTCTGCCCCCCCCCCTTCCCCTTTTGCCTCCTACTGTGAGCTCCTGACTTTTTCTGCAGCCTTTCTACATCTACTTCTCGGCTCCTTCTTATTGCTCTTTCGTCCACACCCCTGATCTTATGATATGTAAGATCTAGCATCTAGCCTTCTCTGACAAGGGAGAAAAATCTCAGAGGACCCGTGTTCAAGTTGCGCACGTTAAAGAGCCCTTGGTGATCCAATATCGATCAGAGTAGGCTTCGGCTGCCACCCGGGCAAAATTCAACATTTCCTATCATCTGAAAATGTTTAAGGTGTCGCCGCGCACTCATATGACCTTATGCAGTGGCGAGAGTCGTAAAACACTTATCAAAAGAGAGAGAGAGAGAGAGAGAGAGAGACAGACAGACAGACAGACAGACAGACAGAGAGAGGAGAGAGAGAGAGAGAGAGAGAGAGAGAGAGAGAGAGAGAGAGAGAGAGAGAGAGAGAGAGAGAGAGGGGCACTCTTTGCTATTCTTATCTTAATGAAAGTTAATGTATTCAAACCCCTTGTTTTAGATTGTTGAACTTCAATTCCCAACTCAACGTAGATTCTAACGTTAAAAAAAAAACAACCCTTGAGCCCCGATAAGCCAACGGGAAAAGAAGGTATCATGTTCTGATAGTATGAGAGTATCAAACTCCGGACACCGTCACACTCCAGCCCTCACTTCCACAGGAAGAGGCTATTTTTAAGGCTGGGCATGTACCGGTTCTCTGTACCGGTACCGGATCCGGTACCACCGTAAATGGTGTCAGTACTGGTACCTCAAGGCTTCCAGTGCCGGTACCTGGAAGGTTCCGTCACCAAGGGTTTGTTTGTTTGTTTGTTTGTTTGTCTGTTAGTTTGTTTGCTTGTTTGTCTGTTAGCTTGTTTGCTTGTTTGTTTGTTTGCTTGTTTGTTTGCTTGCTTGCTTGCTTGCTTGTTTTAGAGCTATAAAAAGGTGACGATACAAAGTACTAGGCACAGTGAGTGACATGCTCTTGGAACTAAAGCTCCGATTCCACACAGCCCATGAATCGTGATAGAAGCATGGCGCCTTCAATTTCCATGCCTGGTGTCCCTTGTTTGAAGCCATCACCAGTTTGTAGGGCATAAAAAATGTACTGGCACTCCTCCGGTGTTTTGAATATTTATGACTCTCACGGTAACTTTATTCATGTTTTTTAAATCTTTATGTCAGCCTTTTTTTATTGACTCGTGACTTCCACTGGCACTTACAACAGACCGTAGAATAAAACTCTAAAAAAGAAAGAACGTAGTTGCACAAGCAAAGTGAAGTTGGTTGCCAACTATCGCGGCGGGGCGCCCATGGAGTATAAGGTTGTGTAGTGCTGCCCTAGTTTTTAAAGAATTTTTTTAATAGCGTAAAGCACCTGTTAACAGAACTGTTTTTAAAATTAAAACCAGAAACAAGCACTTGTCAAATATGCAGAGTAGCAAAAATTCTGTCACAACCCCCTGAAAAGTACAATTACTCGTTTACTATTCAAGATAGCTAAGTCCAATTTGACCCTCATGATCTTCATTCATTGTCTGCAAACACTACATAAAAAGAATTCGCCCACTTTTTTCCTTATTCAAGGGAGATGATGTTATTCACAATAATGTAAAATTGTTCCCGCATCCGATCCGGACGTTGGGGATTGCCTTGTTAGTGAGACAACGTCCTGGGCCTTCGGCATATTATTGTAGGGTGGCCAGTTCCTTTCCACGCCGCCTTTACTTCCCCAACTGGAAGTCAAGTACCCATTACTGCGGGGTGGGTCGGAGGGGGCGAAAAAAATCCGTGTCCGAACGGAGGCCGAATCCGGACTTTCTGCTTCGAAGACGAGCGCACTGAATCGATAAGGGGTTCTCGAGGTCTCTCATTCAATGAGGCATTTTTCTGCCAGCTTGACAATCTTCAATACAATTTTTTTGTTTTTTAACTCAACACCTTGTATACCCATTTTAAAACGCACAGTGACTGCTATGTGAATTTTACTGGGAAAATATTGATCAAAGGCACCCAAATTAAAATAACAAGGAGAAGATGGAGATGGATTGGGCATGTTCTGAGAAGAGAATCAGACTCTATTGTATAGACTGCACTCCACTAGACACCCGAAGGACGTCGCAAGAGGGGCAGGCCCAAGGTGACCTGGAGACGCACAGTAGAGTCTGAAATGAAGTCCTGGAAGCATTCGTGGGGGACGTTTACCAAGATGGCCCAAAACAGACAGAGCGGGAGATCTTCTGTTGCTGCCCTAAACGCCAGATGGCGTAATGGGTAGTAAGTAAGTAAGTAAGTAAGTAAGTAAGTAAGTAAGTAAGTAAGTAAGTAAGTAAGTAAGTAGTAGTAGTAGTAGTAGTAGTAGTAGTAGTAGTAG
>NW_004797429.1:0-3395 GCF_000002075.1 Aplysia californica | reverse complement strand
AGTAAGTAAGTAAGTAAGTAAGTAAGTAAGTAAGTAAGTAAGTAAGTAAGTAAGTAAGTAAGTAAGTAAGTAAGTAAGTAAGTAAGTAAGTAACACAAATGTATGTCCAGTTTTCAAGGACACTCAAGCTTAGGGAGTCACCAAACTTGATGGTCATTTTCTCACTAATTTTAACTTTGACGCCAGCGACTCTCAATTCCTTCAAACGCAGATATCTCGACTTCTATTAAAAATTGATGGGTATTTTTTTTCACCAATAGCAAGACAAATGAACAAGCTCTCAGGTGATACCAATAGCTCCACATAACCAAACATCAACGAGCGCGTGGTTCCACCATGTCGTGACACATATATTATACATGATGCATTTAAATTCTGCTGCATCTCATGTACTATTCCCTTGACAAATTTCATTTACCATACCCTTGACAATCTTCAACCCGTGATAACTTAATCTTGTGCACTCCCATTTTTTTTACCCCGCGATCGAGTCGCCCTGCTTGCCACATGATATTTGATGGTAATAGTGAATAACCATTTCCTGAGCTGAGCAATCTTTCGTGGTAATGGTTTATTACAAATATCCCTTTGATGTGTCAATGGTGAATTATTGTCTTTGTCTCTGACTGAGTTATGTTTGCTGCTAATGGGTAAGTTACTACTCTGAGTCTGAGTAACCTTTCGTCACCATCTGGTGCCTTGCCGACTGGCGTGGGCGATCATGGACCTCCACTTCACTCTGTCTTGCGTTGCAGCGATGGTGTCTGTCGTTCATGCTCTTCCCAGCCATGTCCAGTATCTTTTCCCTCTGTCTGCCTCTGCCTCTCTTTCCATCAAACTTGCCTGTTGTTATAGGCCCTAAATATTCTCCAAAGCTTCTTTACGCATTGTGTGTCCAATTAACTTTGTCGCTTTCGTATTTTCGTCATAAGCTGTCGTCTGCAATTTGCTTTAACCAAGACTCATTTTTTTGTTTTGAGTAACCTTAACTGTACTATTATTTTTACTACTTAACTTTTACCAAGAATTTTTAACATCTTAATCGAATCATTGACCAAAATCAAGCGTGCGCTGTTGTGAACGCAACCAACTTGAGTTTGCGCGCTCGTCGTTCGAGCGCTGGGAAACTCTTACTAAAACTAAAGCCTTTACTAGTAATGGTTAATAGCGTCTATCCAAGTTATCTTTGGATAAATGGAATTAGAAAATGTAAACTCCAAGAGATCCACCAACAGTCATTGCAGCATTGACAGCATGATTCAACGACCACAGAGAGGAGGATGAAGGCACCACTTCACACACACTGGATAGACTAAAGGAAGCTGGTGTCTCTAGAGGGTTGGGGAAAGACAGCAACCTGCGTGGAAGAGCCAGAAGAATATCCAACCAGCTGATAACTAGCACGATCAGCAGGCAGACCCTTTCATGGATCCTGAAGAGAAGGGAGGAGCAGCTATGGCATTGTGCCGCCTGCAATGACGCCTATTCTCTAAGTACCAAGAAGTAAGAAAATTTAAATAGCAACCATCCAAATAATCGTCATCACATCTCTTGACTCCATTACAGTACACATTAATATGCGTTAACAATAACAACGCAGACTTAATTGTTTCTTTCTTGTTAAGAAATGTGTGGACGTTATCCGGTGGTGGAATGATTGCCGAAATGCTTTTGTGGATATGACCCGCTTGCGGTTAAATCAGGTGCTCGTCGAGTTTTGGGGCTTGTAGAGTTATTGGTATGATACTAAAGCTTGCTCATTTGCCTTCCTTTTGATTTTTAAAAAATGTTATACCTATCTGCCTTGAAAAGAAATAAAGATAGTTGCGATTGAAGAGGGTAGAGTCACTGGGTTTCAGTAAAATTAGCGACAAAATTATGGTCACCCAAGTTTGGTGACTTGACTTCCAAAACTTGAGTGTCCTTGGAAACAGCAAATGTAAATGTCTTTTTATTTTTTATTTTTGTGTGTGTGTACCTTTCATCAACATTTTAAAGAAGTCTACACGGAAATGGGTTTTTAAATAAACGTAAAAGGGTAGAGTAAAAAAAAAGAAAATTCGAAAAAATAGGCATATATGACCAGAAAAATGCAGGTTTCTTTTCTTTCTTTCTTTTTTTTTTTGACGAACTCCTGATTTCACAGCATTTGCTCACATATATTATTATTGCACTTTAAAATCAGTTTCTTTGAGATATTAAAAAAGTATGCGCAACAATAAGTATAATTTGTTAATTTCTTTCTGAAAATTGTTTTGCTTTTATTTTTCAAGTTCTAGAAAATTTAAGAGAGACTGAACTGTGCAGTTGCATTTTTCTTATTTTAAAAAGGGTGTTTATTAATCATTTTGCCGTTTCTATGAAGATTCCCGTTTTTATAAAAATAATATATATAGGCGTTATTTGCATATGTCCCCGTACAACACGATTCGCACTGATAAAAGGATTTAAGTTATCGGAATGAAATAATATTTGGTTGAACCTCATAACTTATATTTTGTTCTTTTAACCATTATTCCGTTTGGAAAATGTTTAATGTGGCACGATAAAGAACCCTAAGAAGCTGTCTTAACTTTCCATTTTCTGGAATTTGAACCCGAGCCTAGACGGTCATAGAACTGTTAGTATAAGAACGTATAGACCCGAGCCTAACGTTCTTTTGTCGAGTGTCGTATCAGCAGTCAGCAGGCACTTGTATAGCGCAAATCCGCTTGTCTTGGCAAGTTAAGCGCACATCTTTACCAAGTACAGTGCCATATTATTTCCTTCTTTCTGCTACTATGCAGATTGATTTGTAAGTGAACAGTGAAGATAATTATAACAACCAAATACATGTAATAGCCCATTACCTCACAAACACACACACACACACACACACACACACACACACACACACACACACACACACACACACAAAGAAAACAATAATATACTAAAACAGACAGGCCTATATACGTGTATAGCTGTATAAACTTTCTGCCATCCATAAAATTAATGGTACAGAAGGATTGGCGTAAGTTCAAATCGTAGAGTGTATACTCCGCTTCTTATGAAGACAATACCTCTGAAGCCTATCTGTGGGCGGCGGGGTCCCGAGATTGAGCTGAAAACTAGAAAATAAATCGTCCCTTCCCTAAGGCCTAGTCCCTTCCTCATCGCCCTCTCCTTTCTTGAGTTAATTTATTTGAAATAGACCAATGCCATTTAAGCCTTTTAATTTTTTCATTAGATATTTTTCAAGAAATGATACAGTAGGCCTACTATAATATGTAAGGGACCTTATTTACATGTATAGAATTGATCAACGCATGACAACAAATTAAATACGGTCACGTGTGTGTGTGTGTTTGTGTGTGTGTGTGTGTGTGTGTGTGTGTGTGTGTGTGTGTGTGTGT
>NW_004797428.1:1343834-1344713 GCF_000002075.1 Aplysia californica | reverse complement strand
TGTACAGTAGAATTGTAAATGGGCTGATTCGTCAATGTCATCATGCTCATAATTGTGCCTGAACTGCAACAGGGAAACTGCTGCTTATTCTTTCCTAATCCTTACTATCGTCATTTTCCCCCTACTTGTTTTGTATGTTTGTCACACTCTTGTGACCCGCTATTTCTGGGGTGCCTTGATAGTCGAAGCAGACTTTGTATTGTAGAAGCTAGAGAGGTGAGCTGAGTAAGTCTGATTCCCTGTAAGGACTTCTCTGTTGACATCCACTCTTTGGCGCTCATATAACCTTATGCAGTTTCGAGCGCCATAAAACTTCTACTAGATCTAGATCTAAAACGAACATAAAACACAAAGAAAATATTATTTTGATTATTTTTTTCAAGTCTTTGATAATCAATTTTTTTTTGTCGACCTTTTTTGTCACAAACTCAGATATTGATGTATGCTTTCCACATGTTGAAATTTTTGTGTTATGGTCTATGTGGCTGTGACTTGTCAGTGTCATTTTGTGAATTGTCAACTCTCCCCTTGGCGCTCGTATGACCTTTTGTAGTTGCGAGCATCGTAAAACTTCTGCTTAAACTAAGACGTCTGTCGTCCTTATCTCTCCTCCTTCTTATCTCTGTATGTTACTCTCTAGTAACTTCTCTAATCTTCGGCACTTAGGTGACATAATATTTGTGTTGCAAGAGCCGTAAAACTCTTTTATTGTACTAAATCAATTGACTGATGGGCTGACAGACTGATTGACTGATTAATTGAGTGATTGGATGATTCAATGATTGATTGATTGGTTGATTGATTGATTGATTGATTGATTGGTTGATTGGTTTTGTTGGTCGGTTGGTTGGTTGGTTGGTTGGTTGGTTGGTTGGTTGG
>NW_004797428.1:1341449-1342703 GCF_000002075.1 Aplysia californica | reverse complement strand
TATTAAAGCACCGATCATCCGTTTCATCGAAAGGGGGCCCAGCTTGTATCATATATTATATAAATAATATGTAGCAGTGGCCCTGGCCTTCACCCCCTCCCTCCCCCTCCCACCTTTTTCTAATTGTTCTAAACCAGTCAGTGCTCTATGTACCACATCCTTGCGATCCGTCACCCGCTGGCTGCGCCAGTGATGAGACAGACGGCGAGGATGGTTTATGCTCGTGGCACCGCTTGTGGTTGTGTCTGCTGGGAGCAAACAAAATCTTTGCACCAAAGTTATTTTTGTCACTGTTGAGAAATCCAGGCATAGTTCTTCCCGCACAAGAAGAAAGGTACATGAAAGTAAACTGCTCTTCGCAGCACCAATTTGGTGCAAGCTAAACATTTGATCCAAGTTTCCACTGGTAGTGGAGTCTACGGACGGTAACTCAGTGAAGAATGGGTATCGAAACTGTTGTCTCCCTCTATTGTGTAGTAAATCCTGGTGCTGCACGAAGTAATTTTAGAATTCTCGTAATCTTCTCAGATTGTGAGCATAGTGAGTTATTATATTGTTTCACTTTATTGCAGCTGTTATGCTGTTTTATCCAGAAACAGTTTTAAATATCGATAGATGTAGATTACGGGATGTCCTGCAGATTCTAATTGACTTTATCTAGAAATCTTAATAGTAGCTAGTAAGCCTATTGTCCATTTGCTCACTTTCTAATTATGCACCACCTTGTCAGCAACCCACACGGCGCCACTGATATGTAGGCCTATATTATCATGTAACTGAACCCATGTAGCTGCTGCTGTTGATAAAGCCTAGCTCTGGGCAAAATTAAGGAGGTTATACAGTGAGGTCCTTGCTCTGGGCTCACATAGATCGGGTAACATCAATAAGGAGGTTATACAGTAAGTTCTTCGGGTAACATCAACGTCAGCTTTATTCGGCTTAGATTAGGCGTTAGGTAACATCTACCCTCAAATCGCACCCCTACTCCCCTTCCTAGTCCGACGAAACCAAATTTGTGAGTTGTTTCAAATTATAAGGGCTGAGCGGGCAAAATATTTTCTGTCTTAGACATGTGAAACCCTCGAAAGGGAGCGACATTTTTCTTTTGTTCTCGCGTTGGACAAGGTATCCGTTTTATACAGGTAATTGAACAGGGAATATATATATACAGTGGCGGCTCGTGGTTTATAGAACTGACCGGCGGTCATTCACGTCGACTATTTTTCCCTCCCCCATCCCCTTCCTTCACAACAC
>NW_004797428.1:1339676-1340741 GCF_000002075.1 Aplysia californica | reverse complement strand
GGTTTTTGGTTCAACACCTTTCATGCAAATTAAAGAACTAATTTTTGTGTGGATTTTTCCGTAAAACGTTGATTAAAGGTACAATAAATGGACATTTTCAGTTGCCAAGGACTTTTAAGCTAAGGAAATAACTAATCTTTTGCGGCCATTTTCTCTCTAATTTTACCTCTGAAAACTGGTGACCCCCATCTCCTTCATTCGCAAATATCTCGACTTTCATTCAAGATAAATGGATATTTTTTTCTTCCAAAAAAGACAATTGAACAAGCTTTAAGATGATACAAATAACTCTACATGGCCAAAAACTGACGAGAGCCTGATTCCACCAAACTGCCTCACATATTTCAATCTATTTCTCGGTTGACCGAACAATTTCTCAAATGTCTCGATCATTACTCGGACGAATTATTTTTTCTCAATTTCTCAATCATTACTCGACGGAGACTTTGGTCTCAGTGTCTCCAACATTACTCGAAATAGATGTAGCTTTTTTGCACCACCACCCCCCAAGAAATAATCACAAAACCAGAATGACCTTTTGTGCCAGGGGACATAACCCCATGTGTGAGAGACTGGAGCTGGCCAGGCGCCGTGGCGGGAGATTGGTGTCCACCAGATGGGGCTCTGCGTCTGCCAGCATCTATTTCTGGCGGGCTGCGGACTTTTGAGCCGGATGTTACTGGTGGTATCGAAACTGATAACGCTGTTGGCTTTGGTATCGGATACGCCTACTTTCTGAAGTGACGAAAGATTGTACGTGCAAGATAATTCACTCCTCTCTTTCAGCCATTTAGAATGTTGTCCTCATAATCCGGTGGCGCAATCTTCGAAAAAGCGTGGACTTTGCGAATAGAGTTACCTTACTTGTGTGTAAAACAATAAAAGTGGAGAAACGAAAGAAGGTTTAAAAACAAAGGCAGCAGCGCCATCTGAAGTAATGTGCGGACTTCCGCGGACACTTTTTTTTGGCCGAGTGAACTATCTTGTTATGTAGGATCTTTGATGTGACTCTTCCTAACCTGCTCTCTGACAATTTTCTGTCGTCTGCTTTCGTCTCCACCTTCT
>NW_004797428.1:1337406-1338675 GCF_000002075.1 Aplysia californica | reverse complement strand
GTGTGCGTGCGCGCGCGCGCGAGTGCGTGCGTACGTGCGTGCGTGTATATATTATACCTTCTCCAACGGACAGGCTACCAGACCTGTAATCGTGAGATTGCGGGTTCGGGGGTTCGAGCCTCAGTTAGGGACCAACGTTGTGTCCTTGAGAAAGGCGCTTTACACAAATTTCTCATTTGGCTCGGTCCTTTCGGAGATGGACGTTAAACTCGGAGGCCACCCCTCTTAAATAACATAATAGTGTTGATAATGGCGTTAAAACCGGTACCATTTCACCTTTAATTTTCCAACAATCAACCAAATAAACAAATGCCATGGGTGGTTGGCGAGTGTGGTGCTCTGGTGTGGTTTGCTCCTTCTTTCCAATAAATCATCTATCGTCCTGATCTCTCCTCCTTCTTTCCTGTCGAACATCTATCGTCCTGATCTCTTCTCCTCCTTTTTTATGCTTGTTACTCTCTTCTTCTTAAGCTCACTCTTTGTTATGAATTGAATTGTTTTCACTGTTTAAATAAATGGAGAGACGACCAGAAAGCACTGAGGTCGCGATTTATTTTCGAACAAATAATCAAATAAACAAAATGGCCTGGGAAATTTGTGTAAAGCGCCTTTCTCAAGGACACAACGTCGCCCCGACCTGAGGCTCGACCCCCCGAACCCACAATCTCACGATTACAGGTCTGGTAGCCTGTCTGTTGGAGAAGGTATATTATATATACGCACACACGCACGCGCGCGCGCGCACACACACACACACACACTCACACACACACACACACACACACACACACACACACACACACACAAACACGTTCACTCCCCTCTAATCTTCAGCACTTATAGGACCTTATTGTGTTGCAAGTGCCGTAACACTCTTACTAGATTTAAAACTTTAAAAAATGACGTTATAGTGTTGATAGTGGCGTTAAACCTATGCCCTTTCACCATTTATTTTCGAACAAAAAATCCCCCCAACCTCCCCACCCAAACCCACCCCACTTTTCAGGAGATCACCGAGAACGGTGCGGACGTGGTGCACCTTGTGTGGTTTGCTTCTTGTGTCCTATCAAACATCTGTCGTCCTGATGTCTCCTTTTTTTCTGGTTACTCTCCTGTAACACCTCTAATCTTCTGGCGCTCATATGACCATGTGCAGTTGCGAGCGCCGTAAAAACCTCAACTGAAACTAAAACTAATCTTCGGCAATTATTTGACTTTATTGTGTTGAAAGTACCGGAAAGCGCTTACCAAAACTAAAAAATCCCCCCC
>NW_004797428.1:1334428-1336267 GCF_000002075.1 Aplysia californica | reverse complement strand
GTGGTGGTGGTGTTGGTTGTGGTGGTGATGCTGAGTTTCCTCGATTCTGTTGGTGTCTAATTAATTTCCTTTCTTCGGATAAACAATTTTGTATGTTTCCACTCATGCAGATAAGCCATGCATGAGTGTACCTAGGAATTAAGAGTTTCTTCGTCTCCTTTGTATGAATTTCCTTACAAATAAACAATTCTCAATATTTTTCCACTCGTCCAAATAAGCCCCGCCGTAATGTAATCAGAATTCAAGAGCTTCTTAGGCTTTATTGGTGCAAAATCAGTTTCCTTTCGGATAAACAATGTGGTAGAATCTATGTTTTCCGCACAAATGAATTTCCTTTCGGACGGATAAACAAAGCTGTCTATGTTTCCCCTCGTGCAGATAGGCCCCGCCCTAGGGTACCTAGAATTCAAGAGTTTCTTAGGCTCCGTTGATGTAAAGTGAATTTCCTTACAAATAAACAAATGTGTTTTTTCCACTCGTCCAAATAGGCCCCGCTTTGGAGTACCTACAATTCAAGCGTTTCTTCTATTCCCGTTGATGATAAATGAATTCCCTTTCGAATAAACAATTTACTTATACTTGTACATTTTCCACACATATGAATGTGGGTGGTTAGCGGGTGCTCTGGTGTGGTTTGCTCCTTCTTTCCTATCAAACATCCTTATCTCCCCTTTTTCTTTGTTATGTTTGTTACTCTCTTTTAACACCTCTGATCTTCTGACGCTTTTATGACCTTATGCAGTTGCGAGCGCCGTAAAACCTCCGCTAAAAACATTAATGAATTTTCTTTTGGACGGATAAACAAAGGTGTATATTTGTTTCCCCTCGTGCAGATAGGCTCCGCCCTAGTGTACCTAGAATTCAAGAGTTTCTTCGGCTCCGTTGATATAAAATGAATTTCCTTACAAATAACAAATTTGTATGTTTTTGTGTAGGCCTACCTAGAATTCAAACGTTATCTTCTATTCCTTTTGATGATAAATGAATTCCCTTTCGAATAAACAATTCACTTGTACTTATATTATTATGGTTTCCACACAAACGAATTTCCTTTCGGACGGATAAACAATGTTGGTGGGTGGTTGGCGGGTACTCTGGTGTGGTTTGCTCCTTCTTTCCTATCAAACATCTATCGTCCTTATCTCCCCTTCTTCTTTGTTATGTTCGTTACTCTCTTGTAACACATCTAATCTTTTTACGCTCATATATGACCTTATGTAGTTGCGAGCGCCGTAAAACCTCTACTAAAAAAAACAACATAAATGAATTTTCTTTCGGACGGATAAACAATGTTGTATTATTGTGTTTCTCATCGTGCAGATAGGCTCCGCCCTAGAGTACCTAGAATTCAAGAGTTTCTTCGGCTCCGTTGATGTAAAATGAATTTCCTTACAAATAAACAAAGCTGTATGTTTTTGTGTACCTAGAATTCAAACGTTTCTTCGATTCCTTTTGATGACAAATGAATTCACTTTCGAATAAACGCTTTACTTGTACTTGTATGTTTTCCACCCATATGAATTTCCTTTCGGACGGATAAGCAATGTATTATTGTGTTTCCCCGCGTGCAGATAGGCCCCGCCCTAGTGTACCTAGAATTCAAGAGTTTCTTCGGCTCGGGGGTGTTCATCCAGACAGTGACGCCACTAGAGCCCTTGCTGCAGAAGGTCGTGCACAATATCTACGTCACTTCCTGGATGCCTACGTGTATCGCCAAGTTCTACATGGTGGGGGAGGCAATACAGGTCAGTGGGTGTGTGGGTGTGTGTGGCTGGGTGGGCGTGGTTGGGTGTGGGTGTGTGAGTGTGTTTGTGTGCGAGTGTGTGTGTGTGTGTGTGT
>NW_004797428.1:1330652-1331920 GCF_000002075.1 Aplysia californica | reverse complement strand
GAGAGAGAGAGAGAGAGAGAGAGAGAGAGAGAGAGAGAGAGAGAGAGAGAGAGAGAGAGAGAGAGAGAGAAAACAGTTTCAATTATTTGAGGAGCGGCTGATTTCACCTCGTTGCCTCTCAAATTGTACTTTTCTTATAGTAGTATCTTTTATTGCTTTTTTCTACATCATTTAGAATTTGAATTTGGCCAAATATTTCACGAGTATATATTATGCCACTAATACCACTGACTAAGAAACTGAAATTTTTTAAATTGTATGTGGTTGGTTGGCGGGTGCTCTGGTGTGACTTGCCCTTCTTTCCTATGAAACATCTATCGTCCGGATCTCTCCTCCTTCTTTTTTATGCTTGTTACTCTCTTGTAGCACCTCTAATCTTCAGCACTTATATGACCTTATTGTGTTGCAAGTGCCGTGAAATTTTTACTAAAATTAAACAAAACATTATGTGAAAATGTTGAGCGTAGTACACCTGAACAGCTGGCTCTCCTACGATACGCTTTGTACATATTATTGTACACGAACCCGTAAATCAGTGTCTTGTTTTACAAATCAGAATGCTCTCAGAATTAATTACAGGCAGATGAACAACTGTCAATTGCCAAATCTTTATTTATTGATTTTGAAAACTGTATTGCAATACTACTGTGTGTCTGGCATTAGTGCGGAGAGAGATGCTTCCACGCCATTACGTGTTGCCTATATGAAGTTTGCGTCAGCGGCCTGCTTGATAGGCCATTTTACTGGACCCATGATAGTAACATTAGTTTTCTTGTTTCGTTTCGTTTTGTTTTGATTTGTTTTGTTTTGCTTTTTTCAAAATGCGCTTCTTGTAGCGCTAGAACGCTCTAACTGTACACCAAAAATGTATTATTATCATTATCATTAATATTATAATGATAACAACAATAATAGTAATCATAATAACAATAATGACATTTATTATTATTACTTTTATTATTTTTTGTTTCTTTTATTGTTATTTATGTTGTTGCTGTTATGTGAATTTTGCAAGGGGTCATGTTAGAAAGACGTAGGGAAATAGAATGCAGTTTATAAAGGGTTTTTTTAACGAAAAAGTGTTTAGTACTAGAGAGCTTTTATAACCATGACTGGGTGAATAATTTCAGCAGAAAATTTAACTAATTTTGTATCATTTATTAATTTATTTTGGCTTTTTTTTTGTTGTATTTCTTCATACGTATTTTCAACTTTCAGCAGAAGGCTTTTTTGTAATTTTTGACGTTTATTCCAATAATATTCTCTCC
>NW_004797428.1:1327908-1330254 GCF_000002075.1 Aplysia californica | reverse complement strand
CTTGCACTAAGGGATATAGTAGGGCCCTGGGTTGTACTAAGGGATATAGTGGTGCCCCTGACTTGTACTAAGGGATATAGTAGTGCACTGACTTGTACTAAGGGATATAGTAGTGCCCTAGTTTGTACTAAGGGATATAGTAGTGCCCCTGACTTGTACTAAGGGATATAGTAGTGTCCTGACTTGTACTAAGGGATATAGTAGTGCTCCTGACTTGCACTAAGGGATATAGTAGGGCCCTGGGTTGTACTAAGGGATATAGTGGTGCCCCTGACTTGTACTAAGGGATATAGTAGTGCACTGACTTGTACTAAGGGATATAGTAGTGCCCTAGTTTGTACTAAGGGATATAGTAGTGCCCCTGACTTGTACTAAGGGATATAGTAGTGTCCTGACTTGTACTAAGGGATATAGTAGTGCTCCTGACTTGCACTAAGGGATATAGTAGGGCCCTGGGTTGTACTAAGGGATATGGTGGTGCCCCTGACTTGTACTAAGGAATATAGTAGTGGTCTTACTTGTACTAAGGGATATAGTAGTGTCCTGACTTGTACTAAGGTATTATGGTAGTGCCCTGTGTTGTACTGTTGTAAGTTTAAGGCTAGCAGTGCCCAGAGTTTAATCAAACTGTGCCGATGTGTTCGTCAAAACTCATACATTTTTAAAAAAAAGTAACCTGATTTATTTTCCTTCTAAAAATGGACTTATCCCGTGTTTTACCCCCCCTTTCAGTTTTATAAACTGCCGAACGTATCACATCCCCCTGTGTCCCGTCTCATTACTTCTCTCTGCTCGTGGTATGTGTGCAACTTCCTAATGCAAGACACTTGGCTGTCGTAAAGGGTGCAAGCCTCAAAGAACGCCGGAGTGTTTATCAGACAATGAAAACCATTTCCTGATCAAATCCGTTACCCTTTTGTGTCGTGTTTTATTTCTTCCATGTCCTGAACATACGATAATTATTATTATTGATGATGCTTACTGTGACTGTACTCGTCTGAGTGTTCACTGTAGAGACCATAAATTAACTTGAATTATAATTTGAAGTATATCCCTCACTATTTTGTTGGGCGTGATTTCGTGAATTCTCTTGTGATCATTTCAGTGTGGATATGTCAGGTTTTCTGTCCATGGGTTCGTGGTGGGGAGGGTTTAACTCCTCGATGACGGTGTATTCCAGCCATTCGTCGAACGACGTGCTGTGTTGAGCAACTTTTTAAAAAATGAAGAAAAACATTTTAACAACTCCGTTCTGCATACAGATTTTCTCCTTCTACTTCTTTAATCTGTAGGTTTAAAAGGTAGGCAACAAGATGCCTACAATGAAATATTCACATTTGTGTTTCCGATTTGATAGGATGGTTGGTTTGCTTGTTTGTTTGAGTAAAGAAGAGCACATCGACACAATGATGGTCATTTAGTACTGTAAGGCCAGAAAAAAATAAGTAAAAGTAAGTAGGCCTAAGTAAAGTAAAATCGAATTTATCCAAGATGGCCACCCATTGTCAGTGAGAGAAGTGGCTGTCTTAGACAGGTGCCCTTCTTACACAGAGTCAGGATAAGGTAAAGAAAATAATAATAAAATACTCAAGACAGGACATGGGAAGTGGCCTGTCGGTCAAGTGATTGTCAGACAAGTGCCCTTCTAACACTTACACAGTGCCAGGATGGTGTAAAAAAAAAAAGAAAAAGAAGAATACCCAAGACAGGACATGGGAAGTGGCCAGTTGTTGACATGATTGTCTTAGACAGGTGGCCGTAAGAGAAGATTTAACTGTACCATATCTTGATCAATATTATTTCTACGTTTTTTGTTTTTTTCTGTAACTGGATTAGATCTATATTGTCTCATTCACCCTCTTTGCTGATCAAGCCATAAGTGCCTTAAACAGATGCGTGTAGACATCAGCGTGAAATCTATCTCCTGGGCTCATTATGTAACCTGCTCATTGTCTGACCTACATTTGTTCCTACAATACAATGTATATTATTAATGTGCAGTAACAAAAATAATAAGTATTGATTTGTTCCGTATTAAACATGTATGCTCCTCATTTTCGTATTTATTTATCTTCCTACTACTTTCTTAAACTGCGTTATTATGAAGAAACACATGAACATTTGGTGTGATTTTTTAAAATAAGATTTCATTTTTTTCTTTTCCTAAATTGACCTTTAATTTTAATACATGTATGGTCAAAATTATTTTAGTTATAATTGCTGTTGTTGCTATTGTTATTTTGTTTTGGATTGTTGTTTTTCTTTCTAATGGGATGATAACAGTTGGAAAACGCACAGAGCATGCTGTAGAGCGCGGATGTTCGCGGTGTAAAATCAGTTATTATT
>NW_004797428.1:1326159-1326918 GCF_000002075.1 Aplysia californica | reverse complement strand
TGTGTGTGTGTGTGTGTGTATGTGTATGCGCTGACACAGCGTTGCATAATTTTCAGGTGTTACTGTTATTCTAACATAAACGTTTGACCAGACCCAACACTTACGAGTACTTCGACTTTTTCACTGGGAGCTTTTTCGATCACGTGACAGGCAAAGCGTGAAAACGTTCCTTCTTGTCCTTGTTTTTGGGTGGGGTTTTGTAAATTATTTTTGTTGTTACCCTCTTGTAACACCTCTAATCTTCGGCACTTACATGACCTTATTGTGCTGTAAAACTCTTACTAAAACTAAAATATTATGCCTAACAGCAAGTACTCAGGCTTTAAAGAAAGAGGTAGAAAATCTAGACCACGCAAAGGATTGACTAGAGGAGTCAAAAGAATCTTGAAAAACTAGAATATATCAATAACTGAAAGAGCTGAAGAAGTTGGTCTACCACAGAAAACTGCATCTCCCCTTGGCAAAAGAGAACGAATTTTGTTTTCAATGTATTGTTTTTACAAAGGTAATGTAATGATAAAAGCGGAAACAAAACCCAAAAACTTAAGGGTTCCTTACAACTGAACAGCTGGCAAAGGAATTGTTGTGACTCGGTCTTCTTATGTGAAAACATGTACGACTGTATTATGAAAATACCTCGCCCCCAACCCCTCACTCCCCCTTCACCCACCTCACCCCCACCCCCTTACCTGCCTCCTTACCCACCTTTGAGAGGAGGGTTTAATAACTGAGATATGAGTTATGTAGCCTATAATATAT
>NW_004797428.1:1324461-1325860 GCF_000002075.1 Aplysia californica | reverse complement strand
GGGCGTGCGTGCGTGCATATGTAAGTATATAAAATACATTCAATTACTGAGTGCCTCTAGTGGGATTTCAAGTCCTATATCAAGTTCCATTAAGCTCTATATAATGACCCTCTGTGTGGGTCTGTGATACATGCTACTGATGATCATTTCTCGTCTTTTTCAGGGTTTTTTCTGTTCTTTTTTTTCATTTTCTTTCTTTCTTTTCTTTTTTTTATTTAAAAAGATATTGTCAATTGTATGGAATAATCTGGATTTTGTTACTAAACAAAAAGAAAAAAAAAATATGTCATGATGAATGAAGCAGAACACCACCTCTTCTACCTGCTTATTATTAAAAGAGAGTAAATCCAAAAATGTGACATTCCTATTTGCCCTGTGATGTTTGCACGTGTGAAAATAAACATAGATTCTAATCATGTTTTCTAATAAAGAATATTTTTTGAAAGAAAAGTTATTGCCTTTTGCTTACTTCTTTTCTCAATTTGTAAGAGGTAAAATAAAATCGTATACATCTACATACTACATCTAATACGAGGGATGGGGTTGGGGGGGGGGTGGCGTTGTTTTGGTTTCGGGGTGGGGTGGCTTTGGTCATTTTATAAACTTTACTTAATAATAATAATAAAAAGCATTTATATAGCGCATATCCCCGCTCAACAGTAAGCTCCATGCGTTTTACACTATATTATTACCCCAGCAGACCACAGAACAGTAAGAAACATTCTCAGGTTTCCGGGAAGCATACAGTGCAAGCAGCCGATTAAGCGCTCGAACACTAACAAACTGACAAGATCTTTCACTGTCTATAGCTGGGTACCCATTCCCACCATGGTGAAGTGAGGAAAATTCGTGTGAACTGCCTTTTCCACGGACACAACGTCGGGCGCCTGACGGGACTCGATCCCGCCACCTTACGGTAGTGAGTCTGAAAGCCTAACCACTAGGCCACCGACGCCACGAATTAATTGTAAACTCTTTTTTTTTTATTCGCTGCTCTGGAGTGAACAATGGAGGACCTCTTTAGCTTTATTTTAAAACATCGTTGCAGTGGTGCCCAGTGGAGTCCGCCTTAAGTGAACATGCTTTATTTGAACAATCGGTCAAAGTGAACGATATTCTATGGTCTCGATTGAGCCGCTATTTGTTTAGGAAAAAATAATAGTGGATAAAATGAACCGGTTACATGGGGAAATCGGACAAAGTGAACACCCAAAAGGAGTGAAAGCAAAGAACAGATGGGGGCTCTCGTGGCTGAGAGGACCTCTCATTCAAAGGTCCCGAGTTCGAATCCGGGTAGCGACCGAAAAATGTTCTCTAAAATTGTCTCCTTTCATCTCATTTCCTGCTCTCTAGCAATGTTCTGTTGTCTGCTTTCATTTCCACTTTCTGCCCCCACCCA
>NW_004797428.1:1294211-1322704 GCF_000002075.1 Aplysia californica | reverse complement strand
GTGTGTGTGTGTGTGTGTGTGTGTGTGTGTGTGTGTGTGTGTGTGTGTTTGTATCTATAATACCACACCTCTACACATGCAATACGCCACGCGACGCCACGCCACGCCACGCCACATCACACATCGCAAACAATTCCCAAATTATCTGAAATGGTTTCGATTGGGACGTAAAACGTCAACAAATACTAATGACAATGGCGGTATTCGATAACGGTAGACAGTTGTATTTGCTCTTAAATTTGCCATTGCTGCAGTTGGCGTTTTATAATTTATTGATTCATTGGTTGCTGTTGTTGTTGTTGTTGTTGTTATTGTTGTTGTTGTTGCTGTTGTTATTATTATTGTTGTTGTTGTTGTTGTTGTTATTGTTGTTGTTGCTGTTGTTTTTGTTGTTGTTGTTGTTGAATGAGTATGATACCAACAAGTATAGATGACAAAGGAATCAGTACATCAAAATAAATCATCTGTTGCCCCTATCGTGGCCCCGACAAGAGTGTTTCTTCAATCAAACTTCTTGCCAGGGCCACCGCCTCCTCCTGGTACTTCAGATAATGTCCCCTTTAGTTTGTCCTCCCTGAAAAAAAAACAAAAAAAACTGCCGTCTGCTCAGCGAATGGCCAAGTTGAAGGCGAGAAACGGTTTTCTCTGAGTCTCAACACATGACGTCGATGTTTCGGGAAGGTTCGAGGGATGTTGTCGGGGGTCAGGTGTCCCGCGGGTTGTCGTCTTGGAGACAGCGGATCTTAGCTCAGTCGGGTTGAGCCTCTTCCGGGGATATTCTGAGATCATTCAGACGTTGTTTCAACGATTTATTCACTTCTCTGTCCTCGTTTTGTATGACCAGGCTGCTCACGACCGCGCTCTTGTTCTTCAGGAGCTCAAATCCTCTACCAAATTAATGTGACAGTAACGTCAAGATTTATTGTTCAAGTTGCATTGAAAATCTGTATGGGTCCTACCTATCCATTAAAAAAAAAAAACTATTCCCGTAAATACTTAACTAAGCGAACGAGTCGGGCGATCGGGCCGATCGGCCGATCCCATCCGTAGTGGGCACCCCGTATTATATTGTAGTGTAAGTGCATATTAACTATTAAAGGCATAATATAGTTATATATTATCGTCATTCAGTGTGTCCATTATACTTGATTTTCCGATACAGCCTAGCTGTTAATTGATTTTTTTAAAAATGATTTTAATTAATTATTTTTTGGTTTGGGGGGGGGGGGGGGGTTTGTACGCAAGCCTTCGCTAACACAAGAGTCCCGCCACTCACTATGCAGTTCCCGATCTCATGAAGATCTCGAGATGGTCTCAAGATGGTCTCAAAATGGTCTCAAAATGAACAGACGATCGGATCCGTGAGCGATTTCATTTGTGCCCACACACTACAGCAGACTATCAAAATGGCTCCCACCCAAAGTGAAGTTGCTGCAGCCTGTATAGTTTTAAGTGTTTCTCTAAAGAAACAAAGGCGAAAAAAAATATGGTGCAAACAATGACATCTTCGGCGGGAGAAGTTCCCACACGCACCTTTCAAAGGAATTTACATAGTTCTCTGTCGATTACACTACGGTATATACGTATGAACGAGGACACATCATATATTCAATTGCTTTAGATATAGTAGGCCCCCTGCCCCTTATAGAAAAAAAAACAACCAGAACACGAAAATGCGACGGGCAATATCACCCCACGAAAGGCTCTCCCCCCCCTCTCTTTCTCTCTCTCTCTTTCTCTCTCGCTCTCTCTCTCTCTCTCTCTCTCTCGCTCTCTCTCTCCCCCCCCTCTCTCTCTCTCCCCCACTCTCTTTCTCTCTCTCTCTCGCTCTCTCTCTCTCCCCCCCTCTCTCTCTCTCTCGCTCTCCCCCCCCTCTCTCTCTCTCTCTCTCTCTCTCTCTCTCTCTCTCTATCTATCTATCTATCTATCTATCTATCTATCTATCTATCTATCTATCTATCTATCTATCTATCTGTAATGCTTTATTTATAGCACTGTTTTCAGTAACCTCATATACAAATGAATTTCTATACTCTCTCTGTTTTTGCAGGATAGTCAGATTTTGTATTGTTCAGATTAACATATTATTATGGTCTGCCTGTCAAAAATTCCAGGACCCATGCTGCGATAAAATGATAACAATTGACTCGATTGTTTTTAAATTACAAAAATGTTGTTGAATTGTAATTCGAACACTGAGGAAAAAAATCAACAAAAAGTACCGTTGTATACATTGATTTTTCCTCAGCATTCAATACAATTCAACCGCATACTGTCTTTGAAAAAAAAAACCCCAAAAAACTAGCTGGCTCAAGCAAAGAATTTAACATTACTACATCAAACGTTGATAGTAGTGTTTCGTATCAAATCCCACTACAAATTTAACGCTGAAGAATAAGATTCTGAAGTCAGATTTGCAAGTTTGACTTTGACACCCTTTTATTTTTAGCGTTGAGTACCTTCATCTCCGATCCACCGACAATTTTCAGTCTCGTTCTGACTTCAGGCGATATCACGGTTTGTTGAGATTTTAAACTCAGCGGTCCGGATTTTGGTCTTGAGATCATCTTGGGATTATCTTGAGATCGCGTTCAGTTGGTCTTGAGACTAGAGACTATCTCAAGACGGGCGCGTACCTTTTCTGGGAGTGTTTAGAAGAGGGAGGGGCCTTGGATGGTTCTTCATTGGGACCGGTGCGTTCCTGGCTCTGATTAGCCTACTTATCTTAGTTTATTTCTGTCATTTTTCGAGATGCTTCTCGGAATTTTATTGAGGCGAATACTATGACAGAAAACAAAGTTGTGCTTTTTCCTATCCCCTCGACATCCTCGAGGAAGGAATAAGTAATTGAGGCGAATGGTTTGAATATGGGAAAAAAACCTTATGCAGCAGCTGTTTACCTATTTGCATTGTTTTTATGTTCGTGAAAAAGTAAAGTAAAGAACAGTTGCATTGTAAACATGCCTTTTTCCCCTCAATATTTAATATTAATTGTTTTTGTGCTTCGTAGGTTTTTCTTTTAAAACGTCTATTAGAATCCCCAAAAACATGAACGGGAACAGAGTTTTATATGCCGAATTGTATCGCCTAGTCGCCTTATAGGCTTCACTATGTTGGTCTGACTTCTTTCAAAGATACATGGAATATTATGCCAGTTAAAAAAATTATTCAATCTTAATGTTATTAACTAGATTACTAGATATCTAGTAAACTTTCTCCAAAATATTGCAAGTATCAGCCTAAAACATTACCGTTAGAAGAAAAAAAAATTAAAAGTGTAGGCCTATCATCACCACTACGAAAATCCTGACAATTGCTTGATTTTGTTTCAGTTTCGTTCGGTGAGTTTCCTCTAGATCAAGGCGGCCAACGCCAAATTGGACCGGACAGATTCCATTCCAAAGCGATTGAGTAAATGTTACAGGCTAAATATTTGAGATATTGAAGTAGAAAGGGCTTATTTAGCTATCTGACGATCGCATTTCTATGTCATTTTCTTAAAGAAACAGCTACTGACTCCTGACCGCTTGCGGAATATGTCCGTCGAACCACCCGAAAGAGACGTGAAGGTAAGTGAACCAACAACAAAGTGACCCAAGTTCTGATTTTAGCACTGGATATAGATTTAGATCTAGATCTAGATCTAGATATTAGGGCGATTTTGTAGTTTCGTTCGTTAAAGTCAAGCAGGGGGGTTTCAGGGGGGCTTGCCCTCCTGACCTAAAAAAATATGGAGGTGGGGGCATGCCCCCCTGAATTTTATCCTAATTTGATGTTTTGCAGTTAGATTCTAGGTTGCATCCCTGCTCTTTGTGTAGCCTAATTCAAATAGTTGGTCTTCAAGACTTCTGGATTTCTCCTCTTAATGTAAACAAATGGATCGTGGACTTTAACGAACGGAACTACAAGATCACCGATATTAGATCTAGTTCTAGATTCTAGATCTAGATTCTAGATCTAGATCTAGATCTAGAATCTAGATCTAGATCTAGATCTAGATATATTAGATCTAGATTTCTATTCTAGAAATCTACAGTGTAATTTACTCTAGATCTAGATCTATATCTAGATCTAGATCTAGAAATCTAATTATGTTTTGGTTTATTTCAACTTATTTCATCAAACGTTCCTGCTTTGACTTTGGCCCGCGAGATACTCTGCGCAGTAAAGGCCACCTCTATTCTATAATTTATAATTGTCACCCCGGGTGAGAATAGCAGCTCAGGCGAGTCTTTTGGCTATTCTCACCTGGTGGGCGTTCACCGTTATAGCCTAGGCCAACCGGTGAAGCGTTCACCCTGACCTGAACCACAGAATTCTACACTGTGAAACAGAATTATAAAATCGAAGTGACTATTTCTCCGAACGTTCGGAGAAATAGTGCCGATCTTTATTTCTCCGAACGGTTTCCGGCTTCCGGTCTCGTGATTTTTTGCCTATTTATTGCGAGAGTTCTGCGCCAACTTTCATTCTGCCTCTGGTCTGGGATTGGGAAGGAACACCAAATGGCAAGCCCGCGTACAGACAACCTTCAGTAACACCCACCACACACTCACCACCATCATGCACATGTAGGCTACACGGCGCTTTTTCGGTAGTTCCCACCCCGCAATTGTTATTCACGGGTTTTGGCCCCAAGAGTAGGGGTGTTTCAGGGGGGCTTGCCCCCCTGACTAACAAAAATAGGAAGGGGGGTTCCCCCCTGAATTTTACCACAATTTAATGTTTTGCTGTTGTTAGGTTTGATATCTTAGCTCACCGCGAATCAAACGTATAGATCTAGATCTAGAAGTAGGTCAGGCTCAAATAAGGGGGGTGGGAACTACCGAAAAGCACCGGCTACACACACAAACTTATACACACACTAACTAAACATGATCAGTGGGCAACTTTTGAACGTATGACGAGCTGAACTGTGGATGGAGAGACAGAATGAGTGAAAGAGCATGTGAAAGGAAGAATGTACGAGTGTATCCACAGGCGACAGCAATTACAAGACGACGACACCGACCCCCCTGGCCTGGTCCACAGCTCACGAACGAAAGGAATGCGGCTAAGGCAGTGTTTTGCCTATATTATTGTCCATGGTTCGCAGGGTGAGTGCAACGGAATGAGTGAGATTTTCTATGTGTGTGCCTGGAGGGAGGGGGTGGGGTGTGAAAGTCATGCGGACGGGGATGAGCCGCGGGAGAAAACACGGGAATTGAATGAATGAGTGAAACTGACAGAGACTGAATAAAGCCAGAAAAACAAACACATGCACGCTCCTCACTCTGCACTTACACACTTACTACCACACACAGACACACTCTCACACGCACATGCATGATACACACACCCACACAGGAGCAAATTTTTAGGTCTATATCTATTTCAATTTTCAAGAGCTAGTCTGGCTAGACTAGAGATTTTTAGATGAGTGTAAAAATGTGAAAAAGAAAGGTTTCAAAATAGAATAAAATCAAAATTAGAACAGCCCATAAACAACCACAAAAATTAACAAATAAGGGCGAGAGTCCACCTGTCCGAAGAAGATTGGCTGTTTTAACACTAAATGTGCGTAATTTTAAAACAAAGTACAGGATATTACAAGTACATTATGGAATCGCACACATTTAAGGGGCCTGCCAGTGTCAGTACATGTGATCGGTTTTGGTGGAACGTACGCTACCCCTTTTTCCCCATTAAAAAAATTGATAGAAAAACAACACATCAGAACAATAACAAGAAAGAAAAAAAAATACACATTAACAAAATAAAACACCACAAAGAGGGAAAAATAAAAGTAACTGTAACGTATTCAACAAATCAACGTGGTGACAACAAGTGATAAAGAGACGAAGTGAAGCTAGAGGTGAACTTTGTTTCAAAAGTAAAGAGGTTCGGTTTCTTTCTTATTTATTTATTTTTTTATTTGACTTTTATTCTCCGATTTGGGGACCAAAAAATGCAAAAAAATCGAGCCACGATTGATTGGTCGCGGCCGCGACAAACGTAGATATCCATGCTAGTTCTATGTGTCGTTATCAATAACCCTCCGTATATCTAGATCTAGACAGCACACGAGTGAACACAACACATTAAGTTTAAGAGCAGCACCCTTAATAGGCAACACGTCATATCTGTAGCGAAAAACTGTTTGGAACTGTAGCATTTCTTTATAAATATTTATGCGGACATTTTTGGGACCGATTGAACCATATTGTATACGAACAATCTTTGGTAGGCCTATACTATAATTATAGATCTATATAATATCCGAAATTTGCGGAAAGGATGTGATTTCAGAGTGTTCGGAGAAATAGTGCCCAGCTGTATTTTCCCAAACGTTCGGAGAAATAGTGCGTAGCTTTATTTTCCCGAACGTTCGGAGAAATAGTGCCGGCCTTATAAAATTCTGTGCTGTGAACAGACATTCTAGATCTAGAGTCTATTACTACTTGTTAGTGTTAGCCTAAAAGTGTGCAATTTTGACTGTGGGCAGTGGAGAGAGAGAAAGAGAGAGAGAGGAGTAGCGCGAGAACTTCCGGGCAAAACAAAATGGCGACCCGCGTAGTTCGGCTCGATTCGGAAAGTTAAATAGCCGCAGCATCTTTGTAGACAACCAAATTAATTTAGATCTAGATCTAGATCTAGTTTTGTTTTTTAACATCATTTTTTAACTTTGTTTAGATCTAGATCTAGGTCAATTTGATGTCCACACCGATAGACAGTATTCAGAAAGAGACAGAGAGAGAGGGGAGGAGTAGATCTTGCGAGAACTTCCGGGCAAAACAAAATGGCGACCCGCGTAGTTCGGCTCGATTCGAAAAGTGAAAAAGCCATAGCATCTTTGAAGACGATCAAATTAGCTTACTTTTGTGCTAACGTAATTTTTTCTTGGCTTTTATCAATTTGAACATCCACACCGATAGACAGTAGCCTATTCCAAAATGAGGAAAAACAGGTTTTGTTTCACACCGGGTGAGAATAGCCTACGCTGGCAAGTCTCACCCGGGGTGAGAGGTAGGTCGTATATTTTTATTCTTACCCCGGGTGAGAATAGCCACTTCCTACTCTGAATACTTGAATAGCTGGAACTTGGAGCTTTTTCGGTAGTTCCCACCCCCCCCCTTTTATTTGAGCCTAGATCTAGATCTATACGTTTGATGTGCGGCGAGCTAAGGTATCAAACCTAGCAAAACTGCAACACATCAAATATTGGTAAAATTCAGGGGGGCATGGGCTACCTTTATTCTCACACAGGCGAGTCTTTTGGCTATTCTCACCCGGTGTGCGTTCACCGTTATAGCATAGATCTAGGCCAACCAATTTTGCGTTCGTCCTGAACCACAGAATTCTACACTGTGATAACAGAAAAATTGTAGAATTCTGTGCCGTGAACAAATGTTCCATTACTATTACTTAGCCTTAAAGCGTACAATTTTTACTGTGGGCAGTGGAGAGAGAGAGAGAGGAGTAGCGCAAGAACTTCCGGACAAAACAATATGGAGACCCGCGTAGTTCGGCTCGATTCGAAAAGTTAAATAGCCGTAACATCTTTGTAGACGGCCAAATTAATTTACTTTTGTGTTTTAACATCATTTTTTAACTTTGTTTGGTAAATTTGATCGTGTCCACACCGATAGACAGTATTCAGAAAGAGACACACAGAGAGAGAAGAGGGGAGGAGTAGATCTTGCGAGAACTTCCGGGCAAAACAAAATGGCGACCCGCGTAGTTCGGCTCGATTCGAAAAGTGAAATAGCCATAGCATCTTTGTAGACGATCAAATTAGCTTACTTTTGTGCTATAACGTTATTGTTTCTTTGGTTTTGTCCATTTAATCATCCACACCGATAGAAAGTATTCCGAAATTAAGAAAAACAGGCCTTGTTTCACACGGGGTGAGAAAAGCCAACGGTGGCAAGTCTCACCCGGGGTGAGAGGTCGATCGTATTTTTACTCTCACCCTGGGTGAGGATAGCCACTTCCCCCTCTGAAACCCCGACCATACTTTTTATTAGGTCAAGGGGGCTACCCTACTCTTGGGCCCAATGCCCAATACCGGCGAATAAGAATTGCGGGGTTGGAACTACCGAAAAGTGCCGGAACTTCATCTTCAGGCTTCAGTCAAGTTCTTAAAATCTTGGCATTCTTCGTGGCCTTGGCTTCTTAAATCTAGATTCTAGATCCCTGAAAATACTTGGTCAGTATTAAAGAAACGAAGTGTATACAGACCCGATTGCCTAACCGGGAACAAAACCACGAAGTATACAGACCCGGTAGGGGAAATCTTTTCTGATTTCGGAAAGTTTCAGCGCCCAGATCCGGTAGAGGTAGAGAGAGTGTGTGTGTCTGTGAGGAGAGAGAGGAGGGGGGTAGAGAACAGGGGAAAGTGCTAGCAAATATATCACCTGCCCTAGTTGACAGGTGGGAACGAGAGAAAGATAGAGTGGGAAAGTAGGTGGGGGAGAAAGAAAGACAGATAAACAAAGAGAAAGACAAGGCGAGCAATACACAGAGAGAGAGAGACAAAGACTAATATAAAGAGGGGGGAGAGAACAGAAAAATAGAGGGTGACTCCTCGAGTGAAATTATGACATTGTTCTTTTCTTCAACTTGTCTTTTGGATTCCTCCAACTCTAAAACGGAGGAAAAATGATCGTTCATCGAAAAGACATCCGCAATCTTCATTTAGATCGAGGCCTCGAAACTAGATCTATGATTTATGTCTCTCCGTCTAGATCTAGAAGAACCTAGGTCTACCCTGAGCCAAGAGGGCGCTGAAACTTTCCGAAATCACAAAAGATGTCCCCAACCGGGTCTGTATACTTCGTGACTTTGTTCCCGGTTACCGGGTCTATATACACTCCCTTAAAAAAAGGAAGAGGCTAGATGAAGTATACTTAATGAAGTTAATGACCGTAGACTGGCAGGCTAGCCATACTTTTAATAACGGCCAGACAGCTGGGCTATTCGTACTTATATGATGGCTAGACTGACAAAAAGCAAAAAATAGGCTTACTACCTTAGTGACTCCATTACGTTTCCTCATAAATTGTGCATTGGCCCCTGACGTTGTGGGCGAGCCGTCATTATCCAATCCCGTCGTTGTTGTTAGGTTGTCCCTCCAACCAATCATGTTGCGTAGGCCCCTCCCACTGTTGACCAATAGGTGACAAATTTTCAGCTGCTGGTGAGGTAGGCGTGGGATCCCTCATAACCCATAAGTCCCGCGCAGAACATACACAAATCGTAAGTGAGATGAGTGGTCACAGTTTACCCAGTCTGTAACAAAGTAACAATGGACATCAACATTGAACTTGTGACAGAAGCGTCGCTCGTTCTTCGAGTGGTGGCGACCCATGTGTTTGTTTTACCATAGCACTCGGCCCTCCTTGCCTGACACATTTCGTTATATATAAATATTGTCACCCTTGCACGAAAGCAGCAACATTTAAGAAAAAAAAGAAAGAAAAAACCCAGAAAACAACAACAATGCGACCACCTTCGGTTGGGACCTCAGAAAGGAAGGAATTGTTTGTTGTCTTCCTCTTGATCAGTCCTGCCTAAGACGGCCGCCTGTCTTATATGGCCACTTTTCTCCTTGACAATGGGTGGCCGTCTTAACAGGTTCGACTGTATTTGAGACGAAACCAAAAGGTGCCTTACTGACAGTACATGTATTTTAGAATCCGTGGTTATCCGTACAATTGTGCAAACAACTCTGTCTGGTTATCCGTACTACATTGTACGAACAATTGCTATACAATTGTACGAATAATTGCTACAATTATCCATGCAACAGTACATCCTATAGGCCTACATGTTCTTCTGTCTTAGTAGATCAGTGTTTCCAATTTTCCTTCAGCTTAAATTTTTAAATTTTCCACCCTCTGCCGATCGCCTCATTGATGGTGTCCCCCCATGTAAAACAACGACATCTAGATCTAGATATATCGGTGTTGCGTTGAAACCGTGCTGTAAAAATATTAAAGCTTAATCTACCTTATTCAGTTGATAGTTTTGATGGCCGAAATTACAGCGTGTCTGCGTTTGAAGGAGTAAATTAATATATTAGGAGTGGGATCGAATCCCGGTCCAGGTTTTTTTTTTTTTTAATCCTTTCCTCCCCCGACTGACCAACAATGTTTTCCCATAATTGTTTGTTTTGACTTCAAAGATTTCCACTCAAGGTTTTGTGTAAAATAAAGAATCATAATGTGACATAACATCTAAACTCGATCTAACCCTTTGCCGCTTGCGACGTTTTTAATGCCGAAATTGTGTTCAGGGCCCCCAAAAAACTAAAATGCTACAAAATAATACCTTTTGTGAGATGGGAGGGTTTCTATAAATTTACCAAGATATCAAACCTTCTGCAAAACATCAAATTATGGTAAATTTCGTAAACCCCCCCCCATGTTATTATTAGGTCAGGGGGGCGCCTGAAACCCCCCTACTCTTGGGGCCAAAACCGGCGAATAGATTCTAATGATTGGGGGGTGGAAACTACCTGCACCGAAATTTGTACATAGTGAATAGGCCAGCTATATTCGGACCCGAGTCCAATTACATTTTTTATCAATTCGGACTCTAGTCCGAATATGGGTTTTATCTCTTCGGACCCGGGTCCCAAAAAATGTTTACTTTATTCAGACTGAGCTTTTGATGGAGTTATAATGTGAGTATAAGGAGGTTACGTAATATAACTGTCGTCTGGTGGTTTTACATAAAACCAGAATTGGAACTAGAATGACCTACTAGGACTTTCAAAAGTGAAAAGACTGCACTCTCATTGCCCAATGGCAGTGTCTAAGTCTAAGTACATGGTAACTGACAACTCAGGGTCTTTCCACCACCACTACAGCATCATCATTACTTCCACCACTACTACAGCATCATCATTACTTCCACCACCACTACAGCATCATCATTACTTCCACCACCACTACAGCAGCATCATTACTTCCGCCACCACTACAGCATCATCATTACTTCCACCACCACTACAGCATCATCATTACTTCCACCACCACTACAGCATCATCATTACTTCCACCCCCATTTGTCTTTCCACATGTTTAATTTCATTTTGTTGTGTGTTATAGTTTTTCTGGACATAATTTTTTTAAAAATCACATCGCACAAAATCAACAGCCGTGGCTTCTTCCCAGCACCTCTTCCCCCCTGCAAGCCGAGAGTGTGAGATAGCTACTCGACTTGGTTGTTCTGTTCAGACTAAATGATGCAAGGAGGGTCAGTTTAGATAGATCTAGTTACTGGATATTAAAGCTCACGTCTCGATTGTTATCACTACAATCGAAAAATTTGTCATAAATGCTGGAAATATTTAGGAACAAGGGTCGGAAGTCAGAAGGGACGGCATGCTAGACTCAATTCAGAGTCCAAATACAGTCGAACCTGTGTAAGACGGCCACCCATTGTCAAGGAAAAAAGTGGCCGTATAAGACTGGTGGCCGTCTTAGGCAGGACTGATCAAGATGAAGAAAACAAACCATTCCTTTCTGAGTACCCAACTGAAGATAGCCAACATTGTTGTTATTGTTGTTGTTTTCGCTGGGGGTTTTTTTCTTCTTTTTTTTTTGGTGCTATGGTAAAACAAACACATGGGTCGCCACCACTCGGAGAACGAGCGACGCTTCTGTGACAAGTTCATGTTGACGTCCATTGTTACTTTGTTACAGACTGGGTAAACAGTGACCACTCATCTCACTTATGATTTGTGTATGAGTTGTGGGCAGGGCTTATTATATGGCTATTGGTTATGAAGGATCACACGTCCTACCTCACCAGCAGCTGAAAATTTGTTACCGGGTACCTATTGGTCAACAGTGGGAGGGACTATCTTACAAAAACGACAGGTGATTTGATTATGACGGCTCGCCCACAACGCCAGGGGCCAATGCACAATTTATGACAAAACGTAATGGAGTCACTAAGGTGGCCGTCTAAGACAGGTGTTATTGCTTAGTGTGATAGGGTTTGTGTGTTAAAATATGGTGGCCGCGGCCGGGTTGGACAGGTGCCCGTTTTACACAGTTAAATAATAGAGAAAGGGGGGAAATGGAAAGTGGCCGTCTTATAGAGGTGGCCGTCAGGGCAGGTTTGACTGTATATCTAAACGGACTTTAGTCCAAATAGTCACTTCGTAATGAATAATGATTCGCTCTATGTGTGCACTGTCACGAAACACTAGACTAGACTGTAGAAAGAATGCTCTCCTGGCCATTTTGTATAACTTGTGAGAAACTGTTCCTCATGTTTGTTCTGCTTGCAACTCAAGTGTGGATCAGTGCTGGACTTTACTGCTCAAAATATACCAAATGATATGGAGTAGCTAATTTTGCCTGCAACAATAACAATTGGGAAACTGCCTAAAGTGAGGTTATTATGTGTGTAAACTTAACAAGCATTGAAAATTCTGGTTCAGATGTTTGTAATGATTATAACTATGATTAATGTTTCCTGAAGTCATTATGTAGAGTTAGAAAGCAGGAAAATGTTGCAAGTAACAAAATACGAGGTGCACCTTCTCTAAAAGAATATTGAGAATACATTGGGGTTATTTTTTATTTTTTGCAAATTGCTTGTAAAGTTAAATATATTTCAGGACTTTGAGTTCATCCAGTTGTGCAAATTTCGGATTGCTCCACCGGATCCAGATGTTTCCACGAGCCGGCTGAAACTCCTGGCCTGCTCCTCACAGTATGGATTACTCTTTTACGGCACGAAACAAGGTAACGTTTTTACTAATTGCCCTTACTTGTTTGAGGAGTGGAATAGTTTGGATTGGGCTTTATATTATAGCTTTATATTATATATATATTTATATATTGTGTTGTATTCGTTTGTGATTTGTACAATATTCAATATGTGTCACGTGTCATGACGTGGTGGAATCAGGCGCTCGTTAATTTTTAGGCATATATGGGGTTATTGGTATCAATAATATAATCTTAAAGCCTCTTCATTTGCATTGCTTTTGATGAAAAAAGTTCCCATATATCTTGGATAGAAGTCAAGATATCTGCAATTGAAGAAGGTGGAGATCACTTGGTTTCCACGATAAAATTAGCAAGAAAATGGCTGAAGTTTGGTAACTTCAATAGCTTGAGAGTCCTTGAAAACTGAAAATTTCCCTTTTTTGTGTTTTTAATCAACTTTTTTGATTAAAATAGCCTAACAATGTGTTGTTATACGGACATGAAAGACGTTGAGCCAAAAATAAAACATTCGATAAAAATGACCAAACTGGCGGGAAAATGCTTGTTTCTTGGATTTCTTTATTTTGACGAGTGCCTGATTCCACCATGATGCCTCACATGTATGTAATGTAGGAAACAAGAAATATTTGTTTGTGATGTGTAATGTAATACTGTATAGAATTTTTATCTTAAAGACATTGAATAATAATTTTAAGATATATATATATATATTCTGAAAATACTTATTACATGAAAGTTGTATGTTCTGAACATTTGAGTGATGATGCCATAGTGTATGTTTGTAAATGTAAAATTTACCATGAGAGCGTGGAGTGTGAAATTGTGCTTTAGTTGGCTCAGATTTAATAAAATTGTTTTCTGATAAAGCCAAGGAAATTAATTTGATGGAAATGTGTTGTTTGGTTCTTGTATCAAACTGCAGTCAAAATTGTCTAAGATCGCTACTTATTGTGGAGGAGGAAATCAGTCGTTTGAGACAAATGTCCCCCCTGGACAATGTCGTTTTATTATTTAATTATACTAAATGAATAATTAATAAATTCCACTTGTTTTGTACTTACATCAAGTTAAATAAAAAAAGGGGGGGGGGCAGCGTGGTGGAATCAGGCTCTCGTCAATTTTTGGGCATGTAGAGTTATTGGTATCATCTTAAAGCTTTTTCACTTGTCTTTATTTGGATGAAAAAGGTATCAATTGATCTTGAATACAAGTCGGGATATATGAGAATGAAAGAGGTGGGGGTCACCTGTTTTCAGAGGTAAAGTTAGTGAGAAAATGGCCGCCAAAGATTAGTTATTTCCTTAGCTTAAGAGTCTGTGGTAACTGAACATTTACATTTTTTGTGCCTTTAATCAACGTTTTTCAGAAAAATCTACACAGAAATGAGTCCTTTAATGGGCTTGAAAGGTGTTGAGCCAAAAAACAAAAATTTGATAAAAATTCACAAACCTGCGGAAAAATGCAAGTTTCTTCTCTTTGATTATTTTGACGAGAGCCTGATTCCACCACGCTTCCTCACAATTGTTTGTGCAGAAGTGGTTGTCTTTGACAGCATTAGAGCAGGTTGGACTATGCAGTTGAGTCTTGTGTAATGGCTACCTGTATTATGAATAAGGCAATCACCTGTACAAGTGGCCACTTCTCATTAACCCTTGCCTTTTTTTTTTTTTAAAGCATTTTTATGACAGTGTGTGAGTTGCCCTCCTGTCTAAGACAACCACTTTTCCTCCTTTACAATTGGTACCCTTCTTCGGTTTGTAATTCCCACTGTATCTCGAGTCAATTTCTCCGTTGACAATTTCTGCAGGTTTCTACGCTGTCAAAACCTCGGAGCTGATGGCCATTGATGAGAAGCTGGGGAAAGAAAGGACGAAAGTGGTCATCTCGGACATCCCACTGCAGTACAACGTCCCTCTGAACTCGCCCGTTTTGTCGCTGGACTGCAGCGGTGATGGGAAAACCCTGGCGGTCATCGTCAAGGAAGTGGGTCAGCTGGATGTTCTGCTGTACGACGTCCGGGCATTTCTGGACAAGGTAAATTATATATAGTTATTGTTGTCAGAGTATATACAGTCTTTACCATATTTACAAAAATTTTATAAATGTCTGTCCGTCCTTTTATCATGATGATGATGATATGACCGTGTGCAGTTGCGAGCGCCGAAAAACTCTTACTAAAACGTGACATGATCCTAGATTTATTGCGGTGAAACCTATTGGCACTGTAATGGCCAAAATTGAGTCAATAGTGCCGTAAAACACCTACTCAATCAAATCAAATCTGGACAAGGTGATGAGCTGTGGGATTGTGGTCCCGATGGAACACCTCTAAAAGTGCTGGTCTATTTTTCTTTTTCTGTCACTTTGAAGAATTCATAGTCAAATGTCTTTAGGCCATTCCCAAAGGGGGGACATTAATATGTTCTTATGCCCAGTAGAAATTGTAAATTGTAAATGGGCTGATTCATCAATGTCATGCTCATGTGCCTTTACTGCAACAGGGAAATGCTGCTTTTTCTTTCCTAATCCTTACTATCGTCATTTTGTCCTTTACTTCTTTTGTATGTTTGTCACACTCTTATGACCCACTATATCCGGGGTGCCTTGATTGATAGTCGAAGTAGACTTTGTGTTGTTGAAGCTAGAGCGGTGAGCAGAATAAGTCTGATTCCCTGTAAGAACTTCTATGTTGACATCCACCCCTTGGTGCTCATTTGGCCTTGCAGTTGCAAGTGCCATAAAACCTAAAGAGATTTTTTATATTTTTTTAAAAGTCAAATTTGGAATTGGTCTGTCCGGTCATTTTTTAACAAGGCTATGAGACATAAAATTGCCGCACCTTTGATTTTGACACTGTTCAGTGTCACATTTGTTATCTCTTGAATAATCTTTTGATTAACTTGAATATTTATGTTATGAAAACGGAATTTTTGCTTGAACTGAGTGGGCTGAGATATTTGCCTTGATAGAGTGCCAGAGGTCATGGCTGTTGATTGAATAAGTAAGATTTTGCCGAGATAGTGTCGTCAGTAGACCCTTTTCAAGATGAGTCCTTAGTTTGACCATTTTGTACAATGATACTGGAAAAACATCCATATTTGACCATTTAAAAAAAGTAATGTCCATTGCCGAATCATTGATTATTTTTACCATGCTATTGATTGTAGTCCAGGATAGGGAAAGGTGGAAAGGGTTTGTCTTTGGTCTATACCCTGACCTAAGGTGAGAAAGGCAATGATGATGATTGGTTGTATGACGTACGTAGTCTAAACAGCCGTATGCACTGCTCACCGTCGAACGCTCCGTATCCCGGACTAGCATGGAGATCATCAGGAGAGAATGCGTCGCTGTTTCGGGCTCTTCCTCTCTACAGCTTTTCTGACGCACCGAGCCCCCTCACCGATGTGAGGTCTCCATGTTAGTTCGACTGTTTTCCTCTGCTGCCAACTTTAGGATTCATTCCAGCTTGAGTCCTCTCGCTTCAACCAGATCCAATGACTGGCTTTCTCTGCTGTCTCCTGAAGGGAGTTTGTGAGTTCGTTGCTTTTCTTTGCAGTAAGTCCTGCCACTCTCATCCACTTACGGGCGCTTGTTGCTACAAAACCTCTGCATCCTACCTCTACCGGAAAATGGGTTGCCTTCCATCCTGCCTCCTCACATTGTTCGACGAGTGCCTCGTAACGGTTTTCTTTCCGCTCATGAGCGGCATAGATATTGTCCTCGTGGGGCACCGTGAGCTCTACCAAGTGTACCTCTTTGTCTTTTTCCTCCCATAACACAATGTCTGGCTTTTTCGTAGTTGGAATGGGGAAGAATCTCTCAAAGCCTTTTAAGTCAGCAGCTACTTCCCATGTGCCTCCGCTCTGGTCTTTCATGGCTTCGTTCGCTTTCTTTCTTTTGGCAACCTTGCTTCCTTGCGGAACGAACGCAATCTTGGTGGGTCCATGCTTCTGTATCTTGGGGGCATATTTTCCTTCTTCCACCTGTTGTGTCGCCATTTTCGTGAGCACTTTCAACACCTCGTTGTGCCTCCAGGTGTATCTGTTAAGAGCTAGGTTGCAGTTTGACAAAATATGCTTCATGGTTCCTAGCTTACCGCATCTACACTTGTTGTCCTCCTGTACCTTCCATCTGACAAGGTTCACCGGTGAAGGCAGAACATCATACGTAGACCGGAGAAGAAAGCTCAGCCTTGATGTATTCCACTTCCAGATGTCACTCCACCCGACTTTTCTTTCCACTACTTGCTCTTCCCATCTGGTCATTTGTCCTTGCTGGCTACACTGGATGAGATGAATTTCTCGCCTCTCTGCCTCCATCTTTTGCATATGTCTTGTTGCAGCTTTTCTTCTGTCTCGCTGAGACATTTTCCTGAAAGGTCTAAAGTCGCCATTACCTAGCCCTAATCTGTCAGGTTGCGCTGGACCGACAATGTCCCCATGCTCCAATGCAGAGATGATCTCGTTAGCTGCAACTTCTGCCTTCCACTTTCTGGCTGTTTTGACATCTGGAGGTTTTCCACTGATCTCCTTATCCCTTGATTCTCTCAACATCAAAACGGTTCTAATCTTGCCTGCTTTGTAGATCTCCACGATTGATGTTAGAGGTAGTTGAAGCGCACCTCTATGTCTGTACAGGGATGACGTGTTAATGGTACGGGGTAGCCCCAGCCACTTCCTGATGTAGCTGTTACACTTTCTTTCGATCATCTCAACTCTTGACAAAGCAACTTCATACATTGTCAGTGGCCACGCCAATCGAGGGTAGAGGGCAAACTGTAGACACCATATCTTGTGCTTTCCTGGAAGCTTTGTCTGGTCAATTGCTTTCAGCCCATTTTCAGCCTGCTTCATGATTTCCACGCCTTGACTCCTATCAGACAGAGTTCCTGAGTACCACCGACCCAAACTTTTCACGGGTTGTTCTTTTACTGTGGGCATTTGCTCCCCTGCAATTGTGAACTTCAGTTGCTTCTGTTTTCCTTTGTTAATAGTCAGGCTTCTAGACTTTTTAGCTTTAAACTTCATCCTGGCCCAGGTGATAAGCTTATCGAGCCGATTCAACACACTTTGCATTGTGTCTCCATCTCTTGTCAGTAGGGTCACATCATCCATAAAGGCTTTCTTTGGTGATCTCACCTTTGCTTCTTCTTCACAGCATTCTGCAGATCTCAGTAGCATCTCCATTACCAGGATGAACCAGATGACCGATATAGAGCAGCCAGCTGCAATCCCAATCTCTAGTCGGTGCCATTCCGTTGTGAAATTTGCGGTTGAGAATCGCATCTGGAAGTTACTATAGTATTCTCTCATAATGTTTTGCACCTCTTGTGGGACGTAGAAAAAATCCATTGCCTTCATCAGCAATTTATGGGGAACAGACCCATAGGCATTCGCCAGATCCAACCACACTACGTTTAAACTTTCCTTGTTTTTCTTGGCCTCTTGGATTGTGTCCCAAATGGTGAAAGCATGCTCGATGCAGCCTGGGATCCCTGGTACCCCGGCTTTCTGTACCGTTTCATCCACATAGCCGTTACTTTGCAAATATGCTACAGTCCTCTTTGCAAGTATTCCCATAAAGATCTTGTACGTCACGTTGATGATTGAAATAGGTCTGAACTGTCCTATCTCCTTTGCATTCTGTTCTTTGGGTAGATACACGCCCTCCGCTTTGCACCAATCTTTGACGATTTCTTTGTCTTTCCAAAGGCCTCTTAGCATCTCAAAGAGGGTGTGTCTCAGCGTGTCGCAATACTTGAACACCTTATAAGACACGCCATCTCCTCCAGGTGCACTTTTTGCTCTTGCTTTTTTTACGAACTCATCTACTTCTTTCTCTCTAATTGGTCCCAGGTAATATTTGACGACGGGGGCAGCTGGACGCTTCAGGCCTCTCATATAAGGAAGCGGTTCTTCTCTTCTTGAATCGCTGTACGTCTGCTTAACATAAGCATCGAGTTCCTCTTTCGTACATTCCAATTTACCACTCCGTGCCTCTGTGAACAGTTTTTTGGCTGCTTCATAAGGATTCTTCAGAAATTGTTCACATTCCCTTTTTCTCTCTTTTCTCCTGGTACACCTTCTTTCGTGCCTCTGTAGGTCTCTGCTTTTTTACTTAAGATCTTCAAACAAGATTCTTAGGCCTTCTATCTCTTCTGGTGGTGCGTACTTTTTCTGCGAAAAAGTCTTTCAGGATTTTGTCATGGATAAAAGACAAGCAGTCCATTTTGAGCAGTCTACTGTCATTTATAAAGCTCTGTAGTGGGTGGTTGGCAGGCGCTCTGGTGTGGTTTATTCCTTCTTTCCCATGAAATATCTGTTCTCCTTCTCTCTCCCCTCTTTTGTTTGTGTGACTCGTTGGTATCACCTCTAATCTTTGGCACTTACATGACCTGTTTGTGTTGGAAGTGCTGTAAAACTCTTTATAAAATATAAGCTTCGTCATCTGTCTTCAGAGCTGTTCTACTAATCTTCATCACTTACTTATCATCGTCATCATCAAGGACCAGGTCTGCGACAGATGTCGGCAATCATGGTTCTCTATTCATTCCTTTGTTCGGATGCTCTTATAAAAGCTATTTTTCCCTGATCTTTCCTCGTTACCCATTTGTTTAGGTTCCCTAAGTAGGTTGCTCTAGTCTAGGCCTTCGCCTGCCTCATTTACCTTCAATTTTTCCATTGAGAGCTAGATGTTCAAGACGTTTATGTCTACTCAGGTGTCCAAAAACAGTGAGCGTCCCTCGTGGGCTTCATCAAGCACTACCTCATTTGATTCACTCACTTGTATATGACCTAATTGTTTTGCAAGTGCTGTAAAACTCTTACTTAACCCTATCCGAACTTCATGTTTTACTATCGTATCCATACGACGTGGGGAACTCTGTGCCACCACTTTCCAAAGAGGAAATTTACTCATTAATCCGATCAATACGCTTTACATAACATAGCTGTCTGTCACACTATACACTTTACATAGCAGTCTGTCAAAATGATATTTAGAGAAATACAAAAAGTTTCAAAGAGATCTTCACTCTAGAAGTATTCTAAAATGTGAAGAATACAACCCGGGGGGTACAAAATGACCCCAGGGCGTACGGATAGGGTTGAACATGCTCGATCATCTTCCTTCAGAACTGTGCCATCCCGGGGCCGTTCACGCAGACTCGCCTGCAGGCCGCCCCCTCAGCCTGCGTGGTGGACTCGGCCTGGAACCCCGCCTTCTTCAACCTGCTCTCCCTGTGCCTCTCTGATGGCTCTGTCCAGCTGCTGGAGGTGAAGGAGAGGGCGGTGCTTGTCGCCTCGTTGCCCTCCACTGTGGCCGCTACTTGCTGTAAGTTGCTTTGTTGGCTTTTTTTTGTAGTTTTAAGTTTTAGTTAGAATTTCATGGAACTCTAGTTTTAGTTTTAGTAAGTTTTATGGGTAACAGGGAAAGATCAGGGAAACGTAGCTTTTCTGAGAGCATCCGAGCAAAGGAATGAATGGAAAATCATGATCGCCGATGTCTGTCGCAGATCTGGCACTGGATGATGATGAAGTTTTATGGAAGTTTGTTTTAGTTTTTGTAAGTTGTACAGAACTGAGTTTTAATTTTAGTAAGAGTTTCATGGAACTTAGTTTTAATAAGTTTTAATGGAACTCTGTTTTAGCTTTAGTAAGAATTTTATGGAACTTAGATTTAGTTATAGTTATAGTAAGAGGTTTATGGAATTTAGTTTTAGTTTTAGTAAGAGTATATCAGAGCTTGTAACACTATTAGTACATACATAAGTGCCGAGGATCAAAAATGGTACTAGAGAGTAAAATAATGTACGAAGAAAAGGAGAGATAAGAATGATATATATTTTATAGGAAAAAAGGAGCAAACCACACTAGAGCACCCGCCAACCACCCGCCTTGCTCTAAGTGTTGGCTGGTGTTACGTCATTCTCATAATCGGTTTGTTTATTGTTTTGTTTGTTTGTGTTTTTTGGGGGGAAGGTTGGTTAATTTGTAGTCCTGTGTCTGTTCTGCTCATGCTGTGTCAGTGTTACAATGTATGTCAGGCTTGCGTTGACCATGGAGATAGAAGACCCCCCCCCCCCCCCCCCCGGGGCAGTGCCACTGACTGCAGTGTCTTTAGGCCATTCCCAAAGGGGGGACATTTCTTGTTCAAGCACAGTAGAATTGTAAATGGGCTGATTCATCATGTCACGCTCATACCTGTGCCTGATCTAAAACAGGGAACTGCTGCTTTTTCTTTCGTAATCCTTACTATTGTCATTTTCCTCAACTTCTTTTGTATGTTTGTCACTCTCTTGTGACCTGCTATTTTGGGGTGCCTTGATAGTCGAAGCAGACCTTGTGCTGTTGAAGCTAGAGAGGTGAGCAGTCTAAGTCTGATTCCCTGTTAGGACTTCTCTGTTGACACCCACCCCTTGGCGCTCATATGACCTTATGCAGTTGCGAGCGCCGTAAAACCCTCTACTATTAAAAAAAAAAAAAAAAAAAAAGAAGATGTGGACGGTAGATTTGACTTTTTTAAGGATTAAGGGAATTGATATTGTCTCATTTCACACACATACACAGCCCCTTGTTTAAGAAATCATAAGCGTTTTAAAGGAATAATACAAAATATTTGTAGATGGTTGGCGGGTGCTTTGGTGTGGTTTGCCCATTCATTTATATCAGACATCTGTTATCTTTATCTCTTCTACTTCTTTCTTTTGTATGTTACTCTTTTGCAGCACATTTAATCATCAGCACTCATATGACCTGTTTGTGTTGTAATTGCTGTAAAACTTCCTAAACTAAATTAAAGAAGAAAATTGATTGGTTTGGCTTTCTTTCAAGATGGAATATTTACGTCTGTTCTCCTTTTTTTTCTTCTCCCAATAATGTTTTGTTTGAAGGGACAATAGAAAAATATTTGCTGACATTTTTTTATTTCTCCTTTTTTTTCTCCCATTTATGTTTTTTTTATTAGTCTGCTGGAGTCCCAAAGGCAAGCAACTCCTTGTAGGGAAAAAAGACGGCAGCTTCACTCAGTACGACCACATCATGGTGGAGAAAAGGCAGTGGCCGTGTCCCAACGTTCTGAACGGACCTCATGCAGGTAAAGTTTGGGTGTCGGTATCTCTGTCAGGGAAAATATGTGAAGTGTGCCGACAAAATAAGTTACTTCTCGCAATCCACAAACGGAAATATTGGCCAAAAGTCCACACTATAGGGTCAGATTAGTAGATTTTCTATTGATGCCACATTCTTTTTGTATAACGTACCTTTTATTATTCCATACTTATAAAATGTAAAAACTGCACCTAATAGCGTGATGCATCTATTTCCATGAGGCTTGGATCCGAGAAGTAACTCATTTTGTCAGCACGCTTCATATATGTGTCGTGACACGGTGGAATCAGGCACTCGCCAATGTTTAGGTGCATAAAGTTATTGGTTTCATCTTGCAGCTTGTTTACTTTTCTAGCTTTTGATGAAAAAGACACCAAACTATTTTGAATAGAAGTTGAGTTACTTGAGATTGAAGGAGATGGGTTGGTTCTCCTGGTGTCAGAATGAAAATTATCAAGAAAATGGCTCCCAAAGTTTGGTGAATTCCAAAGTTTGGGTGTCCTTAGAAACTGCATATTTGTGTATCAGCATGGTGAAATCTGGCGCTCGTCAAAATAAAGAAATCAGAGAAACAGTCATTTTACCTCCAGTTTGGAAAGTTGAATTGAATTTTTATTTTTTATTTCCATTTGAAATTTTACTGAAAAACATTGATTAAAGGAACCAAATATGTCATTTTTCAGTTTTCAAAGACTCTTTAGCTATTGTAGTTACCAAACTTTGGCGACCATTTTCTCACTACTGAAGCCAGGCATCCTCTCTTCCTTCTATCACAAAATATCTTCAAGGCAAATAAATCAGCTTTCACATAACACCAATAACTCCACATGACCAAAAATTGACAAGCGCCTATTTCCACAGCATTTTGACACATTTACATTTTGTATGTCATAATTGAATGTTTTTAGAATGAAATCCATACAGGAGTGTTTTTAAAAAAATGGACATAAAGGTGTTGAGCCAAAAAAGTGATTGCCGCTGGCAGGATTTGAACGTGCGACCTTGTGGTTTAGAGTCTGAGAGCCTAATCACGAGACCACTGACATCCAGTCCATTTTTGAAAAGCAGTTGCTGCTCGGTCAGTGTAGTGTGTGCCTGCGGGGTGTATGTAGCTGCCAACCAGAATATAAAAAGTAATGTATGTAATGTATGTTTAGGGCTGGAGTAGGGAACTCTACTTTAGTATTGGATAATGTATGTTCGTTGTTTTAAAGTATTGTTCCTTGTGGACTGGCGGATTCTGAAAAAAAAATTATGAACTTTCAAGAACTTGATTTGTAAATTAAAAAAGGAAATGAAGCCCATAAGTCTGTTGATTTGTAAATTAAAAAAGGAAATGAAGCCCATAAGTCTGTTGATTTGTAAATTAAAAAAGGAAATGAAGCCCATAAGTCTGTTGATTTGTAAATTAAAAAAGGAAATGAAGCCCATAAGTCTGTTGATTTGTAAATTAAAAAAGGAAATGAAGCCCATAAGTCTGTTGATTTGTAAATTAAAAAAGGAAATGAAGCCCATAAGTCTGTTGATTTGTAAATTAAAAAAGGAAATGAAGCCCATAAGTCTGTTGGAGAAATCTTTTGCTGCAGGTCTATTTTGAATAGCCTGAATTTATTGAAATCACAAAAGAAAAGTGTGCGTGAAGGGTTTGGAGGGCTTGTCCAGTGCCCACCATCTTGACCTGCTGCATGGGTAAAGTCTGGTTTTTTATCTTTAGTTTTCAAAAGCTTGCAGTAATGGGATTGTGGATAAAAAATTTTTTTTTTTTTTTTCGTTTCTCAGCCGTGGATGTGGTGTGGCAATCGACATACGTTTTCATGGCTGCATTTCTCCAGGCAGGAGCGCCACCCGCAGATCAGCCATCTGTGGTGATGACTTCCTCAAACGTATGTTGTATACTGCTTGTTGTATGTTTTTGAGCGAACCCCCCCCCCCCAAAAAAAAGCCATTTGTTTACGCTACTGTGCCCCTGTCTTCTTTTTGTCAAAGTTCTCTGATTTTTGTAAATTATTTTCTTGGTCTGTCCCATTGACTCTGGTACAGTTTGTTCCTTATAATGATTGCAATAATAATAATAACGACAATAATAATTGTATTGATACAGTATAGTGCATATTCATGCTCTACAGCATGCTCTAAGTGCTTTACAACTATTAATACCCCAGCAGACCGTAGAATATAATTCAGAAACGGGCTTCCTGGGAAGCTGACAGTGCAAGCTGCAGATAACTTGCGCAAAAAGGAATAACTGACAAGATCTTGTGCCTCTTATGTCAGTGGGGGTTACTAAAGTTGACAAGATTTAGAATGAGATATTTAGAAGGATAGTGCAGGCTGAATGGTTTGTTGAAATTGTGTGGGCGTTCGTAGAGGCTGGTGCACAGTATCTCAGAAAAAATATAATTTTATGATTTATGATTTTGCTGGTGGTGGTTGTTGTGGCAGGGAAAGATGCAGGGGACAGTGGGAGTGGGGGACTGACTAGAGGTGACAGTTATGAATTCATTTTTTTTCCTTCTTCTTTTTGTCTTTTGCAGAAGGAGAATAATACCACGTACATAAACTTTGAAGATGTTTGCTATGGGAATGGTGAATCGAGAAAACCGAAATACTTTTTCCACTTTGTCCAGAAGTGGTAAGTGAAATCTATTGTTGTGACTGTGTTGGAGTTACGCTATTACTTTCTGAATGTATGACTCATAAGCTGTTGAGGCCTTTTTATAGTGTGTTCCAGGCCGAAGGGCTAGACCCGGTGGATCGGAAAAGTAAAGTAAATGTAGAGTGTCACAGACTTATTTAGTTCATTCGAAAATGGTGATAGAAATATGTTGTTGTGACTGTCTTGGATTATTGCTATCACTTTCAGAACACTTTACCTGTAAGTTGTTAACCCCTTCACTGCCCCGGCCAGGAGTAAGTTGTTAACCCCTTCACTGCCCCAGCCAGGAGTAAGTTGTTAACCCCTTCACTGCCCCGGCCAGGAGTAAGTTGTTAACCCCTTCACTGCCCCGGCCAGGAGTAAGTTGTTAACCCCTTCACTGCCCCGGCCAGGAGTAAGTTGTTAACCCCTTCACTGTCCCATGCAGGCCAAGAAGTGCTTCCCTGTGCCATGTGCCCGCTGATTCGGTGGGCCAATGATGAAGTCATTTTTAGGGTAATTTTCCACTGTTTAAAGGGACAAAACTGTGTCATGACTTATCCTCATTGATAATACAGTAGTCTCCCGTGAATCTGAGCGTCATTTTCATTGTTTTGAAGAAGTGAAGTGTTGACGTTCTGAGTTGTGTTTACGAGTTTTTGGTTTTTTTTTGCTTTTTGCAATGGCATCCTACAGACCAGTCTATCAACCTTCCTTTTGAGCTGCAGAAGTTCTAGACGAAATTATGAATGACTGTAACAGTGATGATAATGATTTCAATTGAGTTTCTGAGTTAGGGGCTGTATGTGACGCTTGTAGTAAAAGTAATTGGAGCAATTTTCCTCGGCAAGGCTATGTAGCTCATAGCCGGCAGTGAAGGGGTTAAGGCCTTTTTGATAGAATGATACAAACTTTGTTCAGGAGTTATGAGTGACTTGTGTTGTTGTTACTGGCTTGGAGTTATGCTATCACTTTCAGAACACTTGACTCGTAAGCTGTTAAAGCTTTTTTATAGACTGTTACAGACTTCCTTTTGAGCATTAGAAGTGGTGGGGTGAAATGTGTTGCTGTTACTGTGTTAGTAGAATGCTGTTACTTTGAGGAGCTGTTTAAATCTTTCTATAGACTGTTACAGACTAAAGGACATACAGGTGAAATTGTCCAAAATGGGCACCGGTTGTCGAGGGGAAAAGTGGCAGTCTGTCACGATGTCAATAAAATGTTTTAAAAAATGCGGGGGGAGGTATTGAAAGTGGCCATTTGTGCAAGTGATTGTTTTGTACTGGTGGCCATTAGAGCAGGTTCGACTGTATATATATTTGGTCGCTTTTAAGGACAAGCGGGCTAACCCAGATTTCGGGGGTTTCCAGAAATCTTTACCTACACCAAAAGTGGATATGTACCTACCTATAGGAGAAGTTTGGTTTCGTTGGTGTGTATATTTGTTTGGTTAGAGAGAAAACTCTCCTTGTCTTTTAAAGAAACTGAACAAGGGGCAAAAATTTTACCTTGGATTTTCTCAAAACAGCATTTTTCGGGATAGCCCCCTTGAGCTTAAAAGCGACCATATGTTCCTTGAAGTTTACACAGATAGTATGAATATTTGACAAAGGGAAACTAATGCCATCGGCACTTATATGACTTGATTGTGTTGTAAGTGCCGTAAAACTCTAAATTAAACTGAAACCAATGCCTTTTGTTGTTAATTGTAATGAATAAATTGATGTTCATTTTACTCATAGTTCATTTTATATATATATACATATATCTGTGTGTGTGCTTTTGTTTTTGTTTATATATATTGTCTGTCTCCCCCAGGGAAATGATTCTTATGGCATCAAGCAATGCCACGGAAACCACTGTTGTTGGTAAAAATCTGGATGACAAGGTGTGACTTTTTTTATATGGTTTTGCTCGTTAATTGGAAATTATGGAAGTAATTTGTTCAAATTTTTTTGTTTTTTAATAATTTTTTAAAATTTGGCTTCAAAAGATTTAATTTATCTATGGATTTGATTTTTCTTTTGGGAATAAAAATAAATTTGCAGTTGTGACTTTCTTGGTGTTACCCTATTATTTTCTGAATCCAGAATGCATAAAAACATTAATCTTTTCACCTCTGTATCGTCCTTATCTCTCCTTCTTTTTTGTGTTTTATCTTTTTACCTCTGTATTAGTGTAGGAGAACCTTGTTTAAAATTGTGGGTGGTTGGTTTGTGCTCTGGTGTGGTTTGCTCCTTCTTTCCCATCAAATATGTATTGTCCTTATCTCCCCTTCTTTTTTGTGTTTGTTACTCTCTTGTAACACCTCTAATCTTCAGCACTTGTATGACCTTATTGTATCGCAAGTGCTGTAAAACTCTTACTTTAACTAAACAGAGCCTTGTTTATTTGTTCTTCGTGGGTGGTTGGCGGGTGCTCTGGTGCGGTTTGCTCCTTCTTTCCTATCAAACATCTATCATCCTTATCTCCCCCTCCTTCTTTTTTATGTTTGTTACTCTCTTGTAACACCTCTAAACTTCTGGCGCTCATTTGACCGTATGCAGTTGCGAGCGCCGTAAAACCTTTACTAAAACAGAAACAGTTTGTTCTTCCTGCTGTTGTGGTCTTGAAATAAAAACTCAGTTTCTCTAAACTAAAGGCACTTAATGGGTGGTTAGCAGGTGATGTTTTTGTTGATTGGTTGACTGGCTCGCCTCAGGTGAACTGGGAGCACTGGAACCTGGAGGACTGCTCAAGGGCTGAGCTGCCGCTGACAGACGACAAGAACGACTCGTACCCGAATGGTCTGGCCGTGGACTACTCGCCGCAGAAGGACGTTGTGCTAAGTACGTGCGTGGGTGGTCGGCGGGTGCTCTGCTGTGGTTTGCGCCTTCTTTCCTATCAAACATCGATGGTCCTCATCTCTCCGCTTTCTTTTCTTTGTATGTTACTCTCAAGTAACACCTTTAACCTTTAGCACTTATTATGATCTAATTGTGTTGCAAGTGCCTTGAAACTCTTACCAAGTGGTTTGCTCCTTCTTTTTTAAAAAATATGTATGATCATCTGCATTTAAGAGAAAAAAATGTGTGGGTGGTTGGCGGGTGCTCTGGTGTGGTTTGCTTCTTCTTTCCTATGAAACATCTATCGTCCTTATCTCCCCTACTTCTTTTTTATGTTTGTTACTCTCTTGTAACACCTCTAATCTTCTGGCGCTCATATGACCTTATGCAGTTGCAAGCGCCGTAAAACCTCTACTAAAGCTAAAAACAAAAAAGAGAAAAAAATGTACACAACTTATTTTTGCAAAAGTACCTAAATGTCTCAAATCTGACTTTTTTCAAGATTTAGAATTTGAATCTGAATCAAATATTTCTGGAGTACATGCGACTGATACCACAGATAAAGAAACAGCAATTTTTTTTTTTAATCAAAATTTTGGGCATGGTACATGTGAACAGCTGGCAGATGATTGGTTATGTTGTAGTTTGTTATTCCCTCAGCTGGCAGATGATTGGTTATGTTGTAGTTTGTGCTTTGTTATTCCCTCAGCTGACAGATGATTGGTGATGTTGTAGTTTGTTATTCCCTCAGCTGACAGATGATTGGTTATGTTGTAGTTTGTTATTCCCTCAGCTGACAGATGATTGGTTATGTTGTAGTTTGTGCTCTGTTATAGCCCTGCCCATTTTGCTGTTTTGTTGCTTTTGAAAAGTGTGTGGTACAGGTTATATATTGGTCGTTAATTGTTGTTATCGATCCAGCAACCCTTACCCTTCTGTCCAGTGCCATGTAGTGTTAAGCGCAAGTTTTCTTTACTTTCTGTAATGTTCCATAGAGTGTTTTATATTGGTCCTAAAAATTACCTGCTGGTGTCTTGTCTAATGTTGTGGGTGGTTGGTCGGTGCTCTGGCGTGGTTTGCTCCTTTTTTCCTATCAAACATCTATCACTCTGATCTCTCATCCTTCTTTTTTGTGTTTGTTACTCACTCTTGTAACACCTCTACTCTTTGGCACTTATATGACCATATTGTGTTC